>NW_013665750.1:185689-199421 GCF_000517525.1 Limulus polyphemus
TGAGGGATCTGGAAGCTTTAAAAGTGGAGCGGAGGCCAATTTTTCCTTCAACGTCTGCTGTAATTTTTCTTCTCGTTTCTTTTCTTTTTCCTCCAACAACTGCTGTAATTTCTCTTGTTTATTCTGCTGTTCGAGCTGCCACTGTTGCCGGTTTTCTTGCAACTGCTGTTGTCACTCTTCTTGTTTCTTTTGCTGCTCTTGTATTGCTTGCATCAAGTCTGCTAAACTGTAGTTTGATTTGCCGCTTCTCGTCTCCATTTTTTTTTGTCCCACTCTCTGACACTAATTTGTTACGTCTCCGTTTGTTAATTGATTTCCGTAAATTCGTTCCAACGAAACTTTAGCGACACAAGTCCTTATTTAATAAAACTGGTTTATCCTTTCCGAATATAACTTTACCATACACTTAATTTCAACAATCGCGCTAAAACAAACGCTATAACAACGAACGTGCTCAACATCAATAATACTCTCTGACTGCAGATCAATTACTCACTGTCTACACACACATTGTTCCGTCACGTTGTCACCCTCTTATATATATACCAGACTACCCTATATCTAGTAATCTCCCGACTATTCCCGAAGGTTCGAGAGAAGTGGCGTGACACTAGTCACGTGACTTCGCTGACGCAACAATATAAATAAAAAAGAGCAAAGATACTAAGACTGAGCCCTGATGTACCTCACTTGTGACATTAATCCAGTTTGACTGAACTCCATTTGTAACAACCCTCTGCTTTCTGTCATTCAGCCACTCTTCTGTCCAATTTGTTAACTTATCCTCCACCCCTATAGAGATAATTTGTTTTTACAAGACTTTCATGTAGCACCTTGTCAAATGCTTTCTGAAAATCCAGATACACCAAATCTACTCCCTTACCCTCATCTAGATAAGCAGTAACCTTTTCAAAAGAATGTCAAAAAAATTTTAAGGCAAGATTTTCCCTTAGTGAAACCATGTTGACTATCCACTAAAATTCTAAACTTTGTTAAATGACTTTGCAAAGTATCTTTTATCCGACTTTTCATAACTTTTGCCATAGCTGATGTAAGAGTAATGAGCCTATAATTACTGGGACAATTTTTATCAACTCCATTGAGAAGGGGAGTTACATCAGCCAATTTTCAATCCTCTGGTATCTGCCCAAGGACTGACTAAAAATAGTAGCAAGTGGCTCACATATCCAATCCTTAACCTCCTTCAAAACCCTTGGGAAAATATTATCTGGCCCAGGAATCTTATCGTTCTTTAAACTTTGCAATTTTTTCTTAACCAGCTCAGAATTAATGCAGTCATGTTGTTCGATCTTGTTTCCATCTAGCAATTGTTCAAGATGTGAAATACTGCTTAAATCTTCGTTAGTAAAAAACTGAAGAAGAAGGAAATTTAATAACACAACCATCAGATACGAGCCTTCTTTTATCATCCCTCAAGGGTCCTTTCCCCATCCTAATATTTTGTTTACCCTTAATGTATTTAAAGAAATCCTAACTGTTAATTTTAACATTTCCAGCCAACCTTCTCTCATACACTGAAGGGCACATGAACCACTAAAAACAACTTATTTTATAATGTTAATTGTAAAGGATTTTTGATAAACAATTACATATTTTAACACTGTTTTTAGCTGCTTAAAGTATTTCATTTTCATATTTAAAATGCAAATTTCACATTTTTGTCACTTAGGTTTCAGGATTTGCAAAAATCTAAAATGTGGAATATAAATTACTTCTGTTATACTTGGGTATGGAAGCACATTATGCTTATTATTATAATAAATTGGCAAACAACGATTTATAAGCATAATGAATTGGTTTATTTTGGGGGAACAAACTACACGTTTTCCCAAAAATAAACCACTTCACTGTGCTTAAAAATACGTTTTTTGTCCAACTTATTGTAATAAAATTTTATTTATTAGAAGCTTATATATATATATATATTTACCAAATTATAAAATAAATTGACCAAATACAATTGCTCCATTATATATTCGAGAATCATCAGCACCCATCGCCAACTCTTCTATTAACGAATAGTGGGATTGACCGTCACATTATAATACCTCCACAGCTGAAAGGCCGCGCATGATTCGAACCCGCGACCCTCAGGTTGCGAGTAAAGCGCCCTAACCACCTAGCCATACCGTGCTTTGTTGAAAGAAACAAAAGAAGAGAAAACTCTACCTCTAGATGAAAATATAGATGGAGCCACCATTATAAATCGTCGAAGGCTCAAAAAATAAAGTGCAAAGCAGTGATTCCCTCAGTTTTTACGGATGCTGCCAAAGAAGATATCAAGTAGCTTTTATAAAAGCTTCCATTATCTGATCACGACCAAGACGAGGACCAGCTTATTACTTAGTAACCATCTTGAATCCAAAATATCTGGGAGAAATGGACTTAGACGTAAAACAATTTTGTCTGAAAGGAACTGTATAAATCTCACATTTATACTACTATTTTAAATGAAAATAGCCCTTTGTTAGAAGAAAACACAGCATCATTGTGACTTAGTTTGAGTATTATGATACCACAGTTATATTGAAAACAAGTTGGTAGTTGTATACATACAATGCTAGTTCAATTCTTCATTCACAGTTATGAATGCTAACATATAATATTTTATACAAACCAATACTTATGAGAATGAATTTAAACATCATTAACATTTTAAATAATCATGCATCAAAATTATGCGTTTTACACATACCTGTTATTTTGCAGAGAGCATATTCTAAAACTTTTGTAATTTATTAGAACGTTTATTTTTTTATGTCGACTTAAAGTTTTGCTGCTGCTCGTTCTTGCAAGCCAATCAAGTTAAAACAAAACATGAACTAGAATCAGGGTCCATATATACATGCAGTAAAATATAATGGTGCACAGCATGAATTTTACTTATTTATATAACTGTGTTTGTGTATCATTTGTTGGTTAGGGTCCCCCAACACATAAATTAAAAACAGAATATTCATGTTGCAACTAATTCTATGAAATACTACTGGGGTTTCTTAATATACTTTAAATAGAATATGAGTTATTTCACAAAGTTTGTGTGTCAGTTATTTAAAGTAATGTAACAGGCAAAAACATGAAGTTACTCAAACTATGGAATATGTGGACTCTTAGTAATTTGTATATAAACAAGTCGGTAATTTGTAGGTTAAATTCAGTTGGTACCAAAAAACTTGTGGCAGAGATCTTATTATTGAAAGTATTTTTTAGTATCATTACAGGTAAATTAAATAATATATAGGAAAATTCGTTTTGTAACCGAACAAACAATAGTGAAACAACAAATGACAAAACGCTCATGAGCATTTTATTTACAACATCACTAAAATCAGTAGAAATGAAACACTGCCCTTCAGAAGTATAAGAATGGATCACTACTTATCCATATATCTATATGTAGGTAATCATGGTTGTCACCCTTTCCAAATAGATGTAAACAAATTTTCTAATATTATTTATTGAATGTAAATAAAACTTCACTTTCAGTAACTGTTACACAGAGATTTAGAATCATCAAGAATTATAATTACTTTCAAATTGCATGTAAGAATTCCTGGTTGACAAGAATACATAGGATATTTAACAAAATTAAGACAAAGATTTTTGTGAAAATATTACTTTTGGGATTTAAAATTTTGTTTCCATTGAACATCAATTCCAACATTTTCAAAAAGTTATAATAGTAATCATAATTTAAAACAATTATTCTGGGCTTCTTAGATGCAGAATCTACTATGAATTAAAACTTTATACTTTTTGTACTTAGAATACAGAACTCATTTGAAGACTAAATTCATCACTAATATGATAACAATACTGCAGACACTAAAAAATTATCCTATCTTTTATTTTAAGTTCATTAAGACTATTATGTGTAAACAATCAAATTACTTGTACAAAAGCAACCACACTACTGTATTATGGAGTGCACAAGTAAAAGAAAAAACTTCTAATATGTAGGTATGTCTGATTGATCCTGTAGTTTTTGTCAAAATTCAGATATATTTATATTTAGCTTTTTTTTGTCTTTTCATTCTAAGTACTCATAAAAGTAAATATAAAACCAAGTTCCATATCTCTTAAAATAATTTAAAGTACTTTTTAAAAAATTATTATTGAATTTTCATAGTCCAGTATGCATTTTTTGATAGTATTTTATTTGAGGGTAGCTTATTGGATGAAGTTTTAAGACAAGCTAATAACTAAGAGAATTATTACACATATAGTTGACTAAATGAGTATAAAAACAAAACAAAAAAACCTTTTATCTTTGTACTTGGGAACAATGATTGTTTTTCATTTTTTTATTACAAAGTTTTACAAAATTTCAAAGGATAAAATAAACATGCATAAAAAAACAGCATTTATGTGGAAATAGCCAGTCTTCAATTAAGGCTATGGTAGAATGTTAATAAAAACAAGTTACAACATACAACTTGGCTAAGTCAAAAACATGATATACACACCTCAACTTACTAAAATAAAATTTTGCTTTTGAAGTAAGAACATACAAAAAATCGTTTGAAACTAACACTTTAAAACAGATCAGAACAGAAGCTAATATTATTAAGTTTAAAGTCGAGCATCATGTCATCTAGGTTTCATTCAGCTTTCATAACTTTGTTTTGTTTGAGAAAATTAACCAAAATGTTGTGAATAAATTTTTAAAAGATTACAATTTGTGGACAATTTTTAACAGTTGTAATTTGTAAAATAAAGGTACCTTTAACAGTTTAATTTTTGCATTTGTTGACATCTTGATTACAATAATTACTGATGCAGAGGTTTCAAGGTTGAAATAGTTTGTCTAACAACAATCTAAAATTATAATATACTTGTAAGATTTACAGAACTTCTTAAGGTTTTGGTTTGCTACATTTCTTTGTATTGCTGCTAATGTTAACAAAGTATATTATATAATAGGAGAATCCAGAGTTTAGAAAATCTTTACACATAAAATGCTAATGTAATGATTCATTCACAGTTACGAAATTAACAATGCTGTTTTATACATTTTAATAAACTAGTCAGGCAAAGCACTAATTTTTTCTGAACAATTCACCCAGAATATTTCTTTGGTTCTCAAAAAAAAAGTCCATACTAGAATTCAAACCTTTTAAAAAATATTAACATGCCACTTGGCTTTGAAATCATACAGATTAAAAAAATTTAGAGAAGCTAAATAATTTCTGTTTGTGTGTGCATATATATCTCATGTTTTCACATTGATAAAAATGCATCACAGGTAAATATAAGCCCTGCAAACCTAAAATGAGTGCATTAGTTACATAGTTTACAATTTTATTAGTCCAGAGAGCACATATCTCATCAAAAGATGACAGTTGTAGTACCCGATATGCATCTTTCACCTGTGACTATAAAAGAATTTGATTATCAACATATCCAATGTATCTGTATCTCATTCAATGTAATATGTATGAACTATTTTATTACTATTTAAGTAAGCATTTGAATGGAATCTCTAAATTCTTCATTAATATTTAAAAACTTCCACTACACAAAGTAGAATATAATTTATTCTACTGAAAATAAAAATTGCTCAACAGAGTATAAAAGACATTTCTAAGCTAAAACAGCTGATCACAAACAATTTTTGCAGCCATTATAAAAGTATATATAATGTTAGTTTTTCACATTTATAGTATTTTCTTAAAACATTTTTTTGAAGAATAAAATTATCTATTTCAAATTATCATTTAAAACATTCATAAAACTAGTTATTTATTAAAGATAATGCAGGTTAGATTTAATGAGAAAACTCTATAGACAAAATAAAGTGTTAAACCATAAACTAGATATTTTTTTAAATCTAATAAAATAAGATATATGTCCCTTTATTTTTTTTTCAGATGCAAGTTACTGCTGAAAAACAAACATGAAAAATAATGTTAAACTTGCATTTCATTCCAATACAAAACATGATTAAGAATAAATCATACACACGTAGGTACACTATGCAATCTATTCTTCTTCATATTAAGTTAATGGAAAGATAAATATCTGTCATACACTTGATTTTTTTTTCTTTAATTTCAATGTCAGAATTAATAAAAATACAAGTACAAAAAATAAAATGAAAATAAAGCCAAAATTAGCATTGAAATTATGCAATAATACTTAAGCATTTGAAAATTAAGAAACAATTCTCATTTTCAAAATTTTCATGCAAGCAGTAATTTTAACAAATACAATAAAAACAACAACTAAAAATAAATCCACCTGCTGCAAGTCTTTTAACATTTTTCTCAAATTTACTTGATTCATTTAAAAATGAACATACATGATGTCTTTAAAATTTAACTCTAAAATGCTTTTAGGTATGGAATTACCAATTCAAAACCTTGGTGATAAAAGTGCACTCAGATATACATCAGAGGTCAGAGATACATGTACTAGGAAAACTACTTACATATTTAAAAAAAGCAGTAAGTTTCCAAAAAAAAAACAGAAAAACTATAGTGGTGACTTTTATGTTTTGCTATCTCAGTGTGTTAATTTTGAATGAAATGTAAATGTGTATCTCTTGGCATTTAATTTTACATGTAATATTCTATCCCATGTTGTATATTCTATTTGTTGCCTTTATTATTTTCACTAAATATTTAAAATTTATGCAAACATGAGTCAGCTGGTGATTTATCACTTGAGTTTTATCTAAAAATCTTATCTTCTCAGAGATGTAAATTTGACTATTTAATAATTCTCGTATTTTGTATTATATTTAAGAAATGCTTTTAAAAGTATCTTATTTGAGGAAACATAATGTATTAAAAAAAAATTAAACAAAGCAAATTTTAAATACCATTTTTCCCACACATGTTATCCAAAATTAATGTAATCATCTTAAATCAAAGTGGGCAACATAGTAACAGGACATTCACATTTCAGTAGTGTTTTTGTCTCTAAAAAGACAAGCTAAACAGAGAAATATAAAATTTACATTACCAAGAAAGTAATTTCTGCAAGGACAACGCATCTTTCTGGGCTATCTAACAGAATCACTATCTTGATACTGAAAGTATCATATTTATCTAAAACTTGGTAACAGACAGAGACTGATAATTGAAAATAAGCCTTTTTAAACAAACCCTTAATTCATCTAATCTCATAATTTAGGAGCTTTCATATTTGCTATTTTTAAATGTATTAGTTGTTGACAAAGAAGTTTCTAGTTGATTTGTACTTTAGAAGGGCAGTGAGAGAGTTATGATAAAAAGTTACATGGCTAGATTAAAAAGATGTATTATGACATAAGCAGACAAACAACATACAAAATATTTTATAAAACTCTTCTCATCAATGTGATAGATGGATAGAAGTTTCACACAAATCTTGAACTGAAGTACAGTGATGTTTCTTTACAAGATGATGGTCAAAACACTTGGTGAACAGCAAAATGGCCTGTAATTTGTTCCTAGATATCAGGATGTGGGAGTAGAGTTGGAAGGAGTATCTTCTTGGTAGGCATTTCCATTTACCACATAAGATGTTCCAAGCCCATACAAGTGGCCACAATACTTGGCATCATCAATATTATCTTCAAAAAACATCTGTAAGCCAAAGTTAGAAGTGAAATAAATATTAATCTTTGTCATATCTGTCTCAATCCAAAAATCAAAGTTAACAAATTTTTCCTCCACTTTTCTATTATGTTTTAATCTGTAAATAAAAAACAAATCATGAAAAATGATCTATAAAAACCAAAACTTTGTTATATCTTAAACAAACCAGTTTAATTCCAACTCATCTCATTTAACTGATGTATACAATGCTTCAAATATTAGTAGTTAAGTCAACATCTATAATTTTTATATTCATGTATAATAAACAGTTAAGTGTTTTATATGTACTTCAGCATCTGTATATACACAAAACAAAAAAAAAATCCCAGCAGAAGTCAGTTGTGCAAACAACATCAGTAACTGAAGCTCAAATTAATATTCAAATCTTTAATGCATATTTTATACCACTTCTAAGTAACTTGTACATTATTTTCATTGTTTGTAACCATTCTGAGAACCTTATTCTGTGACTTAACTGGATGTCTGCATGTAGAAATTCAGATTATACCAAAATTTTTTCTTTCTTAATAGTGAACAAGCTAGAAGTGGAGAATTCATTTTGTTACTGCATATTAAATGACTAGATAAATTGTACATTAGTATTATATTTTATAATTTAGAAAGGTAATCCATATATTTCACTGGAACTTCACTTTCCTTAAACTTTAGATGCATTTCTTTCAACATATTTATTAAACTAGAAGCCATTTAACTTCACTGGAGTAGCACTGTAGGTAAATAAAGGTTCAGAAACCCACAATAATATTGTTGCTGGATGTCTAAATTATAATATACAAAAGTAGGTGTACAAGGAAATTTATTTAAACACTATGATATAATATCTACATATTGTAAATTATGCTGCATCTACATTGTGATAATCAAAGAGTGAAAAGAAAACCTTGATGTTACACTTGCTTAACCAATAATATGCTATTCTGTCCTTTGAAAACTATAGGTGTAAATCAAAATACATTATGTAATTGTAAAATAAAGTTTTATTACATATTATTAGTTCTGTCAGTACACTGACAAATTCTAGATTTAGATAGACAGATACAGAATTGTTAGTGATGATGTTCAACTAGGATTACATGTGATAAATATAGCCAAATAACATCAACATTCCTGGTGTTTTTTGAAAACACACTATTCAAAGGATAAAAAAAAATTACTCTCTAACTATTCATCAATAAGAAATAGCATTTCTTGACAACTGCTTGCTGATTATGAAGAAAATATAATGACTACATTTTACATCAAAAGCACTAACATCATCTATGTGGACGTTATCATACCTAAAAATTAAATTCTACCTTCAAGACATGTTCTTCATTATGTTAGCAACCAAAAATGGTAACTACAACCCATTTATTTTCATACAACAACTTCAGGAAACTGAACAGAACTATTTTATACAAGTGGTTATAAAACCAGTGCTATACCAGCACATTCTGGCATTCCATGGATATGAATTGAAATATTACAGAGCTAATTCCACTTTCATTTAACTGTATATACTTGAAACTGTTGTAAACAATACTGTTATAAAAGAAACAAATTAAAGAATTTTCAGTTCCATCAGCTTTATAAGTGAGAATTTTAACATAAAACAAAAATTTCTCAGTCTTGAACTAACATTCATTTGTATTCTAGTTGATAAGTCTTATTAAATGAAAGTAGGTAGGTGTCATTGTTGTAAGTATCAATGTCTAATGAAAATTGTTATTAGATTGAGGGAAAATCAGCACTGCTAATCCTATCTCATAAACTTACTTTGGTAACTGGTCAATCAAAAATTAAAATTGGGCTAATGATATCACATGAATACATGCTCCAGTAACATCGTTACAGATAGCATTTTGAATACAGTTTCTAAAAGATATTTATTCTATTTCTAACATAATTGGTCAGCAGTAAATTTACACTACTGTTTTTGACTGAAAAAAAAAAACAGCATTAAAATTCCATGCATTTATTTTGGATGTGTATTTTGCACAATTTTTGTAACATTATAAACAATCTATCACATATTACTGCTTGCTCTTGTAAAGTATTTCCAATATACTTCTGGTATAACTGTTGATCACAAACTAAGTAGTATGTTTATACATATTTAACCTTCAATAAATAAAGCTGAGTGTAATAAAAATTACCCATTGTCTTTCTCTCAAAATTGTGGTAAATTTTTCTTTAAAAATTAATTTTCTGTTAGTAAAACAAAGGCTGTGTAAAACAGAAAAATGATAAAATATCAGAAAATACTAGTGTCAATTTAAAAATATTTTTTTTCACTAATTATTCCTGTAACAGATGCACTTAACAATGCTGTAACATGTGGTTATGGCAAACCTTACCTGTGTGATGGTCTCTTATGATTAAAGTTTACATCCTGTAAATAAATTTACCTTGAAAACTTACTGTGATGAAATATCTCCATTAATTCAGCAACAATTGTGTATGTAATGCTAGTTTGGGTAATGTATAATTATATCTACACATTTTAGAGTTCATTTTCATTCAGAGATAAACATGTAGTTATCTATTACACTATTTTGCCAATCATCTCATGATAACCCCAGTGTTGTATTGTTGCACCATGTTTTTTCTAAATAGATCTTTTGACAAATCAATAAAAAATATGAGCCGTAGGTATTGATACAGTAAGATAAATATAGCTTGTTTCTGAGTTTTGACCATACCAGGTGTATCATGTATGGGAAGAAACACTGAATTTGTGTTTTGACTGTTAGCCTGTAATATAAAACCATTTTGGATACTTGAAAAAGGTCAAGCTTTAGGCAATGAAAAAGCTGTTTGTCTTAAAAGGTTTTTTTCTTCGCTGTACCTCACAATGCTGTAATTTAGGTTTTATTTTCAAGATATCTACCTAGTAAAGCCACAACATAGAAACAACCCCATGCTACTGTTTTATAAAATAAGACTTTAGCCATTTTTCAGCAAGATGACTGATCAGAACCAATTCATCATATCCATAATTTAAAGTTTTTTTCTATTTACTGATTACAAAATGTATATAATTACTTATATGTAATAAGTCTGCTTCTTTCCTTTCAATTAAACGTGCTCGCATTTTGAAATACATCTCATCACAAGCCTAACTTTGCAACACCTATATATGAATATGGAAACAACAACATTCGGTTTGTCACAACATCCAAACCAAAGTTTTCTTTACAGTGATGCATATGTGTCACACATGTTCAAATCAATATACACTGCCACTTTTAGAGCACAACTCACTTCTCAGTTTTTGTTCAATGAAATCACATGGGTACACTTTATTCTGAGACTTCTACTGTTGTACAGCCATGATATTTGAACTGTTTTATTATGCTGTAAAATAATTATAATAAATATATATTTATCTTTGGTGGAAAAATATTGAGCAACTCTTATATCTGCTCATCAATTCTAATGAAAATGCAGCACTTAAAATTTTCTCTAAAAGTCCAAATAATTTCAGCCTATGATAACATAATTCGCTAATATATGTTGTACATAATCTTGGAAGTGTATTTCAAAATATTTATAGGACCATCAAAATAAAGGATTACTTCTGGAAATGGTAGTTGATTTTCAATATTACACAAAGAAGGTACATTGAAGAAACCCAGTCATTTCAGTGTGTTATCTAACTAAACCTAAGATTTTGTAATGTCTACTAGCTACACATTTACTCGTTGTCACTGACAGATTTACTTAATGTCACTCATATTGAGGAATTTTACATATATCTGATTATTAGTCTGTATAATAGGGATGGCTAATATTGAACTGTGGTTGGTTAGCGTAAACTGTAAGCTGTTGTCTAGGAGAAACAAACAAGTTTCTGCCATGGATCTTCTGTAACACATTCATTTATTATCTACGTTTACTACATCAATGTATTTTTATAAAACGTTTAGAATACCTCAAACATTTCATTGAGATACACAATTAATATTATATATTTTACTGCAAAACAGAAAAACATATGTTAACTATTAATCAATAATGAACTTTCTAAATATTTAACTTCGTCAGTGGTTATGCTTCTTCAGATGTCACATTTGGACATTAGACTTCCTTCATAACTGTGACAGTGCAAGCATTAGCCTTACATCACCATATATTTCTTTGTTTTGTAACTGAACAATTCAGTGAGAGTATTTTACTGTTCTAAAATCTTCACAGCATTGTTTTTGAAAATAATACTACAAACTAATACATGTAAGCTATATGATGTGTTACATGCTGATCTTGTTTCAAATTTGATTTAAAAGGTTTTACACGCAGTCACATGAGGTTAGTGCACCTGGTATGTCTGTGGTACTTGGAATGTAGCTTATGTGATTTGACTTGCAGAAGAGTGATTCTTGAACACTTCAGGAAGATCAATGTAATGTCACAGCAGGTGCAATGGTCATTTGATCTACACATTAACCCACAATAAAAGGTTTTGGTCTTTATTTCTTCCTGTTGAAAGAAACACAGATATTGTTCTAACACATATTGCTGTCAATCTTTACTATCATACTATTTTACAAAACTTTTGTGACTTTGAATAAGCTGAACTTACTACATTTTCAAGATGTGTTTATTGTACTTAGGTGATTTGAAAAAATGGAGTTTGCTAAGTTGGGAAACACGTTTTTCATAACTACAATATAATTGAAATATTACAGTTACACTGTATTGCTGTTAGCTTTTTCTTAATGTATAGTCATTTCCTATTAAATGTTGTAAACTGTCAAGGTACATGTTATATAAGCATTTAGATGTATTACTGTATCACTTCATGCAAATACTTGTTTGTGGTTAGTATTTGAATCTCACAAAAACACTTATGAAATACAAATAAAATTTGAAACATCTTTTATTTAGTGATGAACTTAAGCTTCCTCTGAAGTGGGCCAGTAGAAAGAGTATGTTGGATTGAAACTGTCATCTTGTTTCAGTGCTGCTACTGTTCCTCTAACAGTAGTATTCTAGTTTTCTCTGAAATCTGTCATTGATTTGACTGTTGCAAAATAAATGTTTCATTGGCTGATTATATATATGTATTACATATTTTAGAAGTTTGAGACTTCCATATTAACTGAGTGCACTTTCAGGATTAGAGTTGAAGAATAGTATATATATATATAGTTTTTAAAGTTTCAGTTTCAGAATCACTTGTATACTTTCTAATACTTTATATGTAAAATAAACAATGTATATACTTGCATGTTTTGTTCCAAATACATTCACTGTTTTACAAAGTTACATAACCTATGGCAAGTTATAGCTACTATGTAGAACAAGTGCATTTATAAATAGTATATTGCATTACAAAGTTCAGATATTAGTACTTTACTACTCATTCCTAAAACATTTGTATATAATCAAAGTTTAATTACATAATTAGTCACATGCACTGGTAAACACTTTAACGGAAATCTATATAGAATAAATACTCAAAGAAACAAAACATTCTTAGAAAAGAAGTAGTAACTGTTAGTAGCACTGTTTTAATCAGTGCTGGCCTGTACGTTGCTGCATTTTACAAAATGTAGTTACTAAAGGTGCAGAGGTTTTCTAACAATGCCAGTACTGTTATGTGCCTTAGACATTTATGCAAGTAACATTGGTCACATTGTTTATGTAACTGCTGAATGTACAAAATGTCCCAAGTTATGAAAACTAAAAGTAAGTAGAAATTTATAATACTTTCCTTAACGTATGCTTTTAAATTTTTTAAAGTAGTTTTTATCTGTACAGCTATTTATAACTATTTGTTTTTGATCTCTGGAACTATAGGTTTTGGAGGTTTTTTGAATATGAAAACTGGTATGGTCCATTTAAATTTTTATTTACTTTTGTGATGCGTGCACAACATACTTGAAATTACAACAAATCTGACTGCAACCCCTTCTAAATATCTCATAACGGAAAGTTTATCTTGGGAAGAAAAAAATGCTGAGTATAATCATGTAATGGAAATGAAATAAGGTGTTATTTTATTCAGCTTTTGATGATTTTTGGTGTTGTCATCAAATATAATAACAATTCTTCTTATGGTTTTTATATATATATATATATATCTTTATAATAATAATAAAAGGGCATGTCTGTCTGTGTCCACC
>NW_013665750.1:199712-211082 GCF_000517525.1 Limulus polyphemus
AAAAATGGTTTTGAAGATACTATATCTAAGAAATTATAAATAGAACTTTGATGAGTCATAATAAAATTTTGGTCTTGCAGTAACATTCTAATGAACTGGATATGTTAGTAATTTATTTATATTTGTATAATGAAAAGAAAAGAAAGAAAAATATGGCAGAAAACACCTGTTATAAGTAATGGAAGAAATGCCAAATAAAATGATATCTCCAAAACATTTATAATAATATATAAAACCAATGTATCAATTTTGTTCAGATTACATCATAAGCATTGGGCTTTTAAATGTGAAAAAAATAAAGCATAACATGAAAGAAAAAGTAATAGGTTTACTTTCCCCACCCAAAATTCTGAATCTGATACATCCATTTTTTGTTTCGTTTATTTGTTTTGAATTTCGCACAAAGCTACACGAGGGCTATCCACACTAGCCGTCCCTAATTTAGACTAGAGGGAAGTCAGCTAGACATCACCATCCACTGCCAACTCTTGGGCTACTCATTAACCAACTAATAGTGGGATTGACCATCACATTATAATGCCCCCACGGCTGAAAGGGCAAGCATGTTTGGTGTGATGGGGATTTGAACCCGCTACCACCTGGCCATGCCGGGCTATTTCTTTCGTATAGTAAGGCTTATTATAATCTTATATAATGATAGACAACTGGTGTTCACTATATACTGCAAATCTTTTATAAGATTTCATTGCAATATCAAAACATTATGATCAAATAAACATGTATACAGACAGCAAGGTAGTTGTGTGTACATTGATACTATTATTTCAGATGCACTAAAAACTTGATTTTTTATTGTGCCTGCACTACGATCACCTTCTTTGTTTTAAAATGATTTAATTTTCCATCTTTGGATAGGAGATAGCTGAGCAGAAATATATTTTTTGCTATCTGAAATAAAACAGAGTAGCAATGAAACATTCAATTCCTATAGAAGTTTAAAGATGACATCTTTCTAGGAAAACTTCATATATTCTTTTTGTCAGTTTCATGAATATTAAGTTTCCTGTAACAACACAGATCCATACCATGTAGTGAGATACAAAGCAAACAAATTTAATAATTTCAATAACAAATTGATCATGCACTACTTCCCATCTAGTGACAATGCATAAAATGAAACTTACGATATTAACAGTCCACACACACACACACACACACACACACAAAAGTACTCCAAACACTGTAATTTTAAAACTTGATATTTTGCAAAATGAAATAGAAAAGTACATTAGTAGATTACTTTAACACTATTATATTAGTAGAACAATTCATAAAGCAGTATATTAAGTATTATGCATCAGAAAATTTTGAAATTTCACATGCAAAATCTTTATAATGTCCAGATAGTTATCAAACGTTTCTTAAGAAAAACTTTATATTCTATCTGTTATTTTCAGTAATTAATCCCTGTACGGGTTCGATAGGTTTTGACTGATCTTACAACCACCATAAAAAATTAGGAAATAAATATAAATTATGCTTCTTTCATCCTATAATGAACACAAATTATAACACGAAAACATAAATGTTTATCCTGAATAGCTTAAATCCCATAACATTATACGTAAATTATAATATATATATTTATTATATTGACATTTCAGCAGTTCCTAACAAACAATATAGAAGTTACAATGATGCAGCTCACGTGCACTCATGTTACTGTATCAAGTAAAATAAAACTGACCTTTGGTCTGTTCATATATACAGATTGTTATTTTGAAATAAGTTCTTCAACATATTTTCCCTAAAACATAGAACTGTAAATACAGAAGTAAAGCAAACAATTATCCCTTCTAGTTACGACCTTTGTACTACGGTGCTGCTTTACATTGGTTGCTAAACCTTTAAAAATTTTGCGGGATATGAAACAAAATATTTTTTTTAGGTTTTATATATATCCATTTGAATAACTAAAAAATCATAAACTACTACATTAATAACAGAGAATTCCACTATAATTTATAAAGCTTAGTAACTAAGATGTATTTTAGTCTAAAACAATAAGAAATTTCGAGCAGAATAAAGATACATCCTACCTCATTGAAATATTGGTTCAAAAGAAAAAAAATAGTGCTAAGTCCATTAAACTGTCTGAAAAAGCCACTAGGGGACATTCTGAGCTTTCAATTGGTTATTCATGTCATATATAGAAGTAAGTGCATATAAAGGAACGTCTCCAAAAATGGAAAGAGGTAGGCAAGGTGCCACTGTGTTTGATTTATTACATGAGCAATATATTAGCAAATTAAAAAGAAAAGAGGCTCTTATTTTATATTCTAGCTTGTCAATATCGGTAATTTGAGTTTCTAATTCATTCGAACCTATAGACTTAGTATTTGGATTTAATAAACATCTAATTTGAACCAGTGCTGCATTCAACATACCATGTGACATACCATAAAAAAAAAAGCAATGTTTATCTGCATTTTTTGAATATTTGCTTTTAAATTAAGAAATCGAGTAATAAATAGTACTAAAACTTGAATTATAATCTACAATTTGATTCCAAACTTATTGACATAAATTCATGAAATAGTAGTTCAATAAAATTTTTAATGCGAGTCAACAAAAAAAATGACATGGCCTTTCGCCAGTGACCCATCTCGAAAGGGTTAAAATTTTTATATTACTTTACACTGTTTATCAAGCTTACTATATGAATATCTTTTCTGTGGTAGCAGTGCACCATGAAATTGTTTAGCAATTATCATGAATCATATGCACTGCTTAAAAGAATGAAAGGTAATTTTGTTTTTAAATTCTAAAGCTGAATTAAGTAGACTATCATCAAAACCTTGAAAGAAGACAATTTGACAATATGAGCCTAAAGCAACTGGTAGGCCTAAGCTTCCCAACACAATAAATAGTTCAAAGCAGCAAGCTGATGACAGATCAACATATTAATAGTTAGAAAAAGGCTTTAAAAGGTAGGCCTCTATGCCAGATGAACATTGGTGTGATTTCCTTTAACCCATCACTACAGAATTAAGTGGTGTCAATAACATACAGATAACATTATGATGTATGGATGAATATCTTGTTCACAAAGAAATTGTGCTTCACACTATAGCCAGATATCAGTTGTGTATGTATTTGTAGATTGGCCAGGGCTAGATTCAACTTTTCTTATTGTGAGGAGAGGATTCAACCACAATTTTCCAGAAAATAAGGTATACATGTTGGTGGTGACATCTGATATTTATGTGCTATGAATACCATATAATATAGAGATGTTGTCTTACAATCACTCCACTAACTTTCCCCAACCAAATATTTTTGATGGGTTGGAGTTTTGTAAAAAACCCTTGGGGACCACCACCCTTCCTTCAGCAAGCTTTGTTCACAAACTTCCCTCTTCACCATAAAAGAAAAGCAACCAAACACTGAGAAAATAAAACTTATTTCCAAGTACACACTAAAAAAAAAAAATCAAAACAAAAGGTGAAACTTAAAATGACTCATAATATGACTATTATACACACACACATAAGGACAATTTTAATCAGCAGAAAAATAGTATTGTGTCAGAGTTCATGAATTTTTACACATTTTTTGACATGTCAGGCAGAGCTAGTGTAATAAATATATTAAACAGAAATATTGTTTTATATAGATATAAATAAATATTGTTCCTGTAACTGAATATGTTTTTCTAGTGTTGCACAACAATATATAATGTTTAAAAAAGTTCAAAATTACAATGAATATGAAAAATGAATATTACCTTGAAATTTGTTTCTCAAAAAACTTTTTGTCCTCTAATTACTTTTTATATGTATGATGTGTTACACCAAATATTTTAATAACATCATTCTTTATAATAATTTCAAAAGGAGACCCAAGGGTGCTTTCGATTTGTTGACTATTCTTCTTCAAGAGAATAAAGGGTTATGTTTAATGAGTGTAATGAAATATATAGGCTCGGGTGTCGATGTCACGTAAACCGGATGTTCAATGATTTGGCCTTGAGAGCTAGCCAATCATAACCTAGAGTTGTTTGCGTCAGGTTTAGTTTTGTGCTAAAGGGATGTGTAAAGTTCATAAAAGACTTATGTGGGATAATAGTTATAAGTATTGTTAACTAATTTCTATAAACATAAAATAAACAATAGAAATAAAATTGAAATTAAATAATGGCAAAAGGAGGTGGGAAATAGAGAAAATAATAATGTAGCTCAATATATAGGAAATCAAACCAATATATATAGAGAGAGAGACACATTAAGGAAGAATAATACTAATAATGTAAAGTAAGTTTAATCATGATTGTAGTTATGAAAATATTACAACTTTTGTAAGTGATCCTGTGTGCTAACTACTTAACCTGGATCATTCTTTATAAGTTGAGGTTTTTAATTTTGAACAAATTTTTAATGTGTTACCAAAAGATAGACACTACCCTTTTATTAAATAGATTATATGTTAAGATTATGTTTTCATTCTAAGGCCACGAATGTAGTCCCAATTATCTTTGGTAGTAATAAACAACTATAAGCAGTAGGAGTTCAAGTCCTCACTAACATAAGCTTATTGCCCAAATCTTGACCCATCATGTGCCAACAGAAATATATCTGATTTATTTATTTCATGAAGATGTTTTACTCAAGTGACTCTGTGGTAAGTGGAAGATTTCACATGTACCACAACATTTTTCTGATTGCATCTAAAAATCAATTTCAACTACCATCATTAGTTAAGACTAAAGGAAGTTTGGAAGAAAGAAAAAAAAAGTGTTTTATCCAAAAAAATAATAATAAAACTGAAAAGCTTCACAGAAATCTGTTAAGTTCTTGCTATAGGGATATCTTTAGTAAAATTTATTAATTTCTATTTTTTTGTATTTTGCATTACTCTGTGTAGCACATAAAACTTTGTGCAGTGACAAAAGCTAACTCATACTTACAGTGGAGAAATATATAATACAGACAGATTTAGCATAAGAAAACAAAATGCTGGATTTTGCCAAAATACTGATATTACTTTCAGTACTTAGAACTATGGTTTTGCTCTAAAATACAAAATTTTAATAGTTGCTTTCAAAAATAAGAACAAATGAAAATAATCCTTTATAAGTGTGTTTCAATTTAATTTAATGAATTGCCATGGAAACACAAAGTTACTTGTGGAGTTATTCATTTTGTTCAGGATTCACCTAAGGTTCATTCACATACTATATTGTTTGGTATGTAAGAAGCATTTTGGATTTGAAAAATTAATTGAATAAACAATGGATACTAATTTGTCATTGATGCCTTATGTATGACACTAGTAAAAAATTCTCATAGTCAAGAACGAAGTGTGATGTCTTGATATCTGTAATACAAAAAAGTGAAAAGACATAACAAGTTAGAAAAAATGTAGTACTGAAAATTGTTTTGGTGACCAGTAATAGTAACTAATAACAGATATGATATAATGAATCTTTAACAACAACTTCATGAACAATAAAACAGAACAACAACAAAAAAACACCACTCACTTCTCTCATTTTAAAGAAGGCTGCACCAGTCAAAAGGCTGTCACTACCAGCTTGATGTTGCGGTCCAATTCGTTGCAACTGTAAAAAAAAGAAGTGTGTCATGAGAACTCATACATAAACAGTTGCATCTTTGTAGCAATGAGAGTGAAAACAGAGAAATTTAAGCACATAAATTCTAACCAGTTGATAGAGACATCACAGTGGCCTACCTCTAACTGTTCAGCAACTTCTTGGAGTCCACCTTTAAGATTTTTACAGCTCTTCATAAGGTACTTGACATCATAAATTACTGGACAGTAAATCTTTAACAATTCAAAGAACTCAGACTCTTCCTCTGGTAAATTCTGACCTGTCAATATTTTTAGCAGGTAGCCAAAGTCATATCCACTAGCAAGCACATAACAAAAGAAAAAAACAATAGTCAGTCACATAGAAAAAAAAGAATGTACAACATATTAAGCAATATTTTTTTCATTATAATTGTATAAACTATATTACTCTTTTAAAAAATTTGACTGCTATTTGAAAATAACTAGGTACGAAACAAATATTTTCAGAGCATTTACTAAAATTCTAATATATAGAAAAACAACAGGAGCAGAAAAAACAACAACAACAACTAAATCATCATTGATCATAAAGCAAAAAACAGCAGTTATGTGTAAGTTGCGGAAGTCCTGAATAAAGTAAAAATAACAGAGGTAAGGTTGTGATCAACTACTGACCTAGCATACAATCTTTTGATCTTAAAAACTAGAGGTTTAAGGATTCAGTATGTGGAATAATGACTGCCATGTTTTGTTGAAGTCTGAGTACAATAAGTCACTATATGTGAAGGAAATGCCATACTACAGTGTTAGGGACAACATGAAATAAAGAAACTGTATTTAGGCAAACAAGAAATTAAAACAAACTTAACAAGGAAATATTATGGAATTTGAATTTTGTGTTTATGGTAAAGCTAATAAGACTATCTGCTGCCACCTTTAATATATGAAACTCCTGACTAGAGGGAAGACAGCCAGTCAATCAGCACCCTATGACCCAAAACCATGCTAAAGGATTGAATGTCAGTGTCTATAATGCATCCACAATTAAAAGTGCAGGGAATATTTTGGGTATCGCATGAATATGAAACTGGCATGCTTGCTCTGAAAACCAGAGCTATACCACAGGGCCAACTCCTGCTACAAAAGTAAAAGAAAGTGGACATGACCAGCAGATAAAGTTGGTATAACTGTACACAGAATGGACTTCTTCAGAAAGTCTTGATGCTTTTAAACAACTTCAATATGAGCTGAAATCTTCAAAGGTCAGATCCAATCACCCTTGAATGTATATTGTCTATGAAGATGACAAATCACAAAAAGGGCAATGGAATGCACAAGTAACTCTGTGTCACATGTCCGTCACAAAGATATCTTCCATTCAAGAGATAAATGTAGGACACAATGCAACCATTCCATGAAACAGCAGATAAGTTCAATACCTGGATAGGCTACAGAATGCAACATCATAGGTTGAATTTTTCACAGAATTTCAATCAGATTTAGCTAATTTCAGAATTAAAACTTAGAATTTTTTTTATATTGTAGAAATGAAATATAAACTACAGAATAATAATTTAACCAGTGCTTACATGCTGCAACTCTCTTATCTAAGCCATGTTCTCAAGTTGACTTTTAACACCAATTACTAGGTTACATATCAATTCAATATATAGGGAAGACATAGTGGCCCCTGGAGGGTGATATAGAGTGTTATATTTAAATGCCAAATCCCTATATTATTTCTTTAGGGCCTTAAGAATACATGCTAAGTGTGGCAACATTCTGCCCAGCTATATCCTGACACAAAAACACATACATCTGCCCAATAATGGTTTAGTTAACACAGCAAAAACAAATGAAAAATCACAACCCTTTGTCAGATTAGACATGAATGCCACAGATAAAAGCCAGACCACAGATATAAACAGAATTCTATTTTTATGCAAATTTTCCACTAAAAAAAAACAGATTTGTAGATTCTATAGCAAATAATAAATATAATTTTTACTTACACTTATTTCCATATTTAGTTCTGACAATTTTATTCATGAACACCTACTAGAGTAAAGCTTTCAAGTAGCTGGCAGATGCAAGCACAAGCATTGTCATTTTGTAATTATGGAGGCGATATATGCTTTTAAAGAAATGTATATGATGTTTAATTGTTACTGTTACCATAAATTTGAAGGTGAGGATATTTCAGTATCTAAAGAATACTAAACAATGAATAATTCAGAACCATGCATGTATATGCATTTTTTCACATACAAGACACCACTCAAAGTTGCAAGTGTTCATCATCACTCAAAGTAATAGTTTACAACATTGACAAATTTTCAAGAAAATATATGAAAAATGTAGTGTATCAAGAATACAAAAATTATAAAACTTAATAAAATTAAATTTATCTACAAATAACTTCCTGACCCATGTTAAGAGACACAGAGGAAATTATTTGGATTTTAAGGTATATTTTATACATTTTTTGCAGATAAAGATAAAAGGAAATAATGAAATTTTGGATAAATCCTACCTGTTTATTAACATTACTACTATAACTCATTTTTAACAATACATAAAACTAAATGTGCAGAAATGCAGTGAAAAACACATCAATTCAGGTCTTTTACTTTTCTAAGAGGCATAACTACAATCTAAGTTCACACCTGTGAAAAGACAACCATTTGATATTTTCTGAGAGGACCACACCAGATGTCATTAGCAGCTGAGCAAACTCATAGGGATCAACTCCTTCTTCTTCATGTTTTTTAAACTGAATGCCTGAATTTGTAAGGAGGTCAATGGAGTCTTGGGCATACATATCCTCTCTAAAAATAAATAACAATTATTAACAGTTTGCATGTAATCTAGAAATACACTGACCTGCCAGACATACCTCAATACACTATTAATATGTATCATTGCCCATGCAACATACTCTACAAAAAAAAAGATAAAGAAGCAAATATGGACACTCACTTAACAGTCAATAGCAGGTTCAAACTATAATGGGCACTGGCATGAGAATGGCTTGTAGAAAATAATAACTGAAAATGAAGTCCCGTAGCCCCCACCCTACTTATGATAATTAAACATTTTCCTTGAGGTGGATTTTTAAAAGTTTATCTTCCAACACATTTTGAATCACACTAACCAATTCCCCAATTTCTTTTCAGAAATAATCAGCTTAAAAACTATTCATACTAGCATACTGGTCCAATGTATAATTTGTACTGCATTTTCTTTGTGGAAAAACCTTTTGGATGCTGCAAAAAAACAGAAATTTGATGTTTTGAAAATGTGTCCCTTATTTCTGTGTCACTGGCACTCTTGTTTTGCATTGCTTTTCTCCATCAAGCTTTGCTATTTGCTCACTTTTTTGTCTTTTATGTTAATGAAACATGAACTTTCACTGTTCTCTCTGTGTCATTATTCTGCTTTCCATGCAAAAACAGTACTTCTGTGGGACTCTAATCAAATACAAACATAAATATGAATTCAGCTGGAAACCATAGTTCAAACATTACATGGATCATAAGCATAAAGTAATTCAACTACATTACATTAAAACCTCAATTAAAGGGCACTGCACCATTAAGGGTAGACCTTTTCAGTATCTTTTTTTTTCCTTCTACTATTTGTAACCAAAATAAATCCTTGCAATAAATGCCCCCCCCCCTCTATATTCCGGGTTAAGGGCAGTGTCTTTAGTTTAATTCTCTATACGGGCATTTGATAAAGCAGGCAGTTATCACTGTATGCCTATACAGTATATTAGTAAATTACAAACATCTCAGAAGGATTGCCAATATTCAAACAGTTGCAATGTTTATTGGATCGGCTCTGAACCATATACTGTAACAAATGTTTTCACAGATCCAAAGTGCAAACTTATTACTCTAGGGAATTCTTGTTGTAAATACTGTAGGATACATAAGCTGATAAATCACACATTGTATTCTAGAAGCAGAAGCCAAGTAGGCTTATTTCTGTGCACGTGCTTTATTGCTCTTGAGAGTATCATATTACGGTGTCATGTAAACAGTCTCATGACACAAACAGTGACTTGTTGCTTTATTTTCAGCAGAATACTACTTCAGTCCTTGACAGTAAAATAAAGAGAAAGTAAATGTGAAATGTTTAGCAGTTCAAACACTGAAGAGAAGTACTTTGAAATTTTGGGACCAATAATAATAAAAAAAGGGCACAGCTAATTCACCCATGACAACACTACGTCACGACAATGTGCAACTCACAATTACCCATGTCCTGCATGCACCAAACAAAATGGAGGGATTTAAAATTCAGAAATTTAGTGTGGTTAATATGGAATTTAGCTTTGCAAGGCTCATTTTTTTAATATCAAGGGTACCTTGCTACAGAGGGCATTTGAACACAGTCAGAAGGGTGCCCTTAATGTCAAGGTTTTCCTACACAAAGATGGCTATTAAATTTTGGAAAATATTTCTTTTGTGACAATAGATCAGTATGGCAACATGAAACAGTTTCATTTCTTAACTTTAAAACTATGCTGACAATAACATTAGTTACTTCTCTAGAACTCTCTTGCTAGTTTCCTGTAGTGTTGGAAAGAAAGGATGTAGTGCATCTGACTGATGTTGCCCGAGAGTGTTGGTGAGAGGATGAGGAGCTGTCAGAAGGAGCAAACACAGAAGTAGAAACCACAGCAGTGTCATGCAAAGTGGTGCCACTAAAGGGATGCAACATGGAGCTGTTTGAAGATGGATGGGAGGATAGGTATAAAAGTAACAACCCCCCCAATCCATACTGAGGGCATTGACAGTTACAGCCAAAGGATGAGGAGCTGGGAACCAAAACCTGGCAAGCTTGGAATTCAGGAGGGTGGTTAATGCATCCATTTCTGGAGTACTTTAGTAGGAACAAAGCCAGTTGAACAACTGTAGGTCGAGGTACCACTCAATGGAGAGAATCTTGTTGGTGTGCAATAAATGATCCAGGGCACTTGGTATATTACATGCCAACAATCGAATGTGATGGCTGTGGGCCCAAAAAAAGAAGTCCAAAGCAAAAAAGGCCTTGACCGAGTGTCACCTATGTTGAGTGATGTATGAGACAACCATTGAGTTGTTAGAATGGATCATAATCAACTGGTTCCAGAAAGATGAAAAGAAAAAAGAGGAAACCCATCGTGGTGTTATCTCAGTTCAACTAACAGGCCAAGTCTATGTGAAGGGAAGGAGGGAGATGGATAGGAGCATCGAAGGGATCCCAAACAAGGTTCCATTGATCTTGTAGAGCTCACTGAAGAGGTTGCATGTGAGCTCAACCAAGGGAAATGAAGGCCTCAAAAAAAAAGCACACATCCTCAAAAGAGGTAGTACCTCACTTGCAGTTGGAGAAGGAGAGGAGAAAACAATCAGAACCAGAATCTCCACAGATCATAAGTGAAGGGAAGAAGGGAGGACTGGCTAAGACAGGAATTGAAAAAATACTCTGAGATGAATAAGGTATTGGGTAGGGGAGAGGAAGGAATTCTCCATCTTGACCAGCCAACCTACCTGTGTGCCTTCTCAAAAGAAGAAACTTAGTGTGAAGGGAGGAGGTGGCGGCATGCGATGGAATTAGCAGCAACCAGTCATCAATGTAATGGTGAAAATGAAGGCCCCTGGAATGGAGAAGACAGACAAAGGCCTTGACACCCCCTCCCCAACAAAAATGTAGGGAGATGAAGCCAGTGCAAATGAAAGATCCTGAAACTGGTAGATGTAACACTGATGTACAAAAAAAAATCCAGGGGAGTTTATATACCCCATCAATTTTGTGCCATTTTTGAAC
>NW_013665750.1:212082-227641 GCF_000517525.1 Limulus polyphemus
ACACACACACACACACACACACACACACACACACATATATATATATATATATAATGAAAGGAATTGATAAGACTCACCCCACTCAAAGATGAGTGGATATGTGTAGAATTGCTCTGGGAAGAAGACTATATCCACCTGATACAGCCAGATCGTGCACATAATGAGTGACAACAGTAATGGGAACAGTCTACATTCTGGCCCAAACGATCTCCCACAACAAACAGCGAATGCAAGCAGCCAAAGACTTGGTGATATGATGAAGTTAATGAGAAGAAATGTTGTGGAGACAGCAACCTTCCATGGATAAGTCTGAATACGCCAGCCTAATGAGTTGACAAGTCCAACCAGTTACAGAGGATAGATCATGGGAAACGTAAGGGTTCCAGAGAATAAAAAGAGGCAGTACATACCACCTTACACTAAGGAGTAAATCAAACAATGAAGCCAATCAAGATCAGAACAGGAGTACAGGTGGGAAATGGGTGTGAAAAGCAAACTGTCTTTATGGACAGCATAGGTCTTAGGAAAGAAGAGCTAGTCGGGATATAGGATGACATAAGAGGATGCAGGGAACATGAATGGCAGAAATGTCTGATTGATAATGTCCACAAGCAAGGAGGAGAAGGCAAATAGGTATTGATGAAGAGATGACACATGGAACACGTGGGCAAAGGTTCAAAGAGAGGATGGAAAAGAGCATAAAGGACCCCATTAAGATCCTCATCAGGCGAATCAAAGGAATATGGGGGATGCATGGCTCAAAATGATCAGAAAAGGAGGGAAATGTTAAGGGAAAATAAAACCATATGAAGCTTGGAGAAATGGAAGGTGTCTGACAAGTCTTTGTCAAAAACCAGGTGAAGAATTGGGAAAGATGAGGAATGGAATGGTAGGATGGATAGAAACCATGTCAAAGGTACCAAAGGCAGAAAATAGACCACCTCCTTTGGTAAATGGACATTGGATCAGGAAAAGAAAGATGCACTCATCTCAGTCCCTAGGCTGAGTTAATGGACCTGAAAAAAGCCATGTGCATAGATGGATAGTGGTGATGTCTGAATGAACAATGTCCAACCAAGGTTGATGAAGTAGAGACCAAGACACAAGTGGGCATAAGGTAGGTTGTACAAGTAAAGGTTCAAGCAGTGGGAACCATGGTTGTGCTGGCCAATATGGAGCCACCAATAGAACTAGACAAGGAGTGGTTTGGATTAGGGTTAGAACTCTGGAGAGGAGTCGTATAGGAGGATAAGCATAGATGTGAAGACCCCTCCAATCTTGACTGAACATGTTCATCCCCAGAGTCAGTGGGTGTGGAATGAAAGACCAAAATGAGATAATTTGGTGTATCAGTGGGTGGGAAAGGCATATATGAGGTGTTCCCAGTTGATAACACACCCACTGAAAGACCTATGGATAGAGAGACTATTCTGGGGAGAGAATCATGTTGGGACAAGATAATCAACCTAGAACCAGATTCATGGCACCAGCAACATGGCAAGCAAAGACCGCAGTGTGGTAACTGTGGACCAAGAGAAGAAGATCCAGAATATTAAAGCACAGAGACCAGGAATTGGTCCACCAATGCTTGGTGATATAAATGACCACAGTGGAGTTGTCAGAGTGTAGCATAACCACCCTCACCTGCAGGAGAGGAAGGAAATGGGACAAAGCTCGTCTAATTGCCATAAGCTCAAGAATGGTGATACAGAAAGAAGACTCCTTGATTGACCAGAAGCTGGAAATCTCTCAGAAGATGAGGTAAACACTCCAACTCTCTAAAGATGAGTCAATGAAAAGATGTAAATCAAGATGAGGCAGAGGAAGCGGAACCCTTGATCTAGGAGTTCCATGAAAGGGAACACATAAGAGCCCAACTTATGGGAATGAAATCTTCCAAGGAAGTCCATAACTCCAAAAGAGACAGAACCTTTCGAGCTGTAAGAGAATGTAAGGTGAGGGCCTTGTGAACTGTTTGCTCCATGTCCCAAAGACAAAAAGAAGAAAGCTGGGCCCAATTGAGGTAGGAATGAAGAAAAACTCCAAAGGAATGAGTGGGTGTAATAATAGACTTTCCCATTTCATCAGAAATTCCACCTGTGCTGCTTCTTGTAGGAGCAGAAGAGTGTGGTCTCTAGACTGTGAATGGGAAGAAGCGAGTAGGAGCCACTCATCCACGTGATAATGAGTGCAAAAGATCCATCATGAGAAGATGTTGAACAAGAGTTCGCACCACCCAACAAAACAATTAAAGAGCCAAAGTTAGTCCAAATGGTAGGGCCCTGAACTAAATGCTCAACTTTGAACAATGCATAACTATCGATGATGTGGGCACTGTTTGGTTTCATGTATCAAGAACATACATAAAGGAGCCAATGCAAAGCTCAGCCCTATGAATGAGAAAGAAATGAAAGCATCAGCAATGTAGCAAAGAAAAAAATATTAAGTCCTACACTGACAAAAATTAGGATTATAAGGAACATATTTAATAATAATAAAAAAAAAATCCAAATGGAACAATAAATCAGATGTTACTAGTAGTAATGATATGTAATATATAAACAATCTAAACATACCTAGTGAACAAAGGACTTATGAATATCGAACTGACAAACCATCTAAATTTTCCTATTCCAAAAGTATGGAATAATAACAAACATTCAAACCAGCTAACATTACTGAGAACACAAAGTAATGACCAATATCTAGCTTACAATTTATCTAAGTTAATTTAGATGTGAAAGGAAACATCAGTAAGCCCAACATTGATGATAATTAGGATGATAAGGCACATATTTAACAACGGCAAGAAAAAAATAATTAGTCAGACAGACAAATGAATTAGATGTGACTAGTAGTAATGACATGTAACACACAAACTATCTAAACATTCCTAGTTAAAGTACTTATTAATATCGAACTGAGAGAATCCTTGAAATTTACAGTCTACAAAGTACATAGTATTAACGAATGTGCAGAATGACTAAAATTACCTAGAAAAACAAAGTAATAATCAATATCTAACTTACAATTCATCTAAATTAACTTAGGTGATGAAGGACACAAATATCTAACTTACCAATGCCCAAGCACTGATGACTTGAAATACTTAATTCTCCTATGTGTAAAGAAGGACAAAGCAACACGAAGGGTATTTTGAATTGTGAAATCATACTAAGATCATTTATAATTGGGTAACAAGAAAGAATGCAAAAAAAATTGTTGAAGCAACTGAATGTAAAAACAGTAAAATAAAAATGTTTAAACAAATTTGAAATGGCAAAGAAGCACAAAAAACACACCTGAACAATTCTGTACCAACCAAGAAAGTGAGGATTGAGCAGGAATAACAAAGGGAACTAGATGTACCAATATAGATAGTGAAATACCATTAGTGGAGAGTAGTCACATGATATATACATGTACCAAAATGGCAGAAATTTATGGGATATATAAACTGGTTTGCTGAGCACAAAAATTTTTAGCAATGCTTAGAGGGCAAAAAGAAGATCGAGATAGATTTGCGTGAAAGGAGGTAAGACCATATCAGAAGTATTGGGCTCTAAACCTCATAGAGGTATAAGAGAATCCAACTATGGGGAATGCAGACCTATAGAAAGTCATAGCATGGGATGCCATATGTTGTGTGTGTGTGCATATATATATGGGGGGGGGGGGGGTTGAGGTATACTAGTCTTCAAATGTAATTGGTCCACAAACATCTCATTACAAACCCGGCAAGGGGAGAGAACAAAATATTGGCCCAAAAGTGTATCAAAAGTGAAAATGTGTGCATATAGAGGGCAGTACAAGTCAGGAAAAACTATTCTGTGAGAAGAGGTAAGATACCCAATAGGAAAACTTCTTTTAAACATTTCTTAGCAGGAAAATATAATTTCTTCCAGCGATCAGGTTGAAATAATACATGAACCATAGATTGCCTCAAAATTTATCAGGGATGGTATACAACTGAAGGTATCTCAGATTTTATTCAAAACCACAAAAAGAACATCTTTCTACACATGCTTTTAGAAAATTTCAGTCATATGCTACTGACTTTTAACAACAACTGATTTACTAGATACATGAAAAAGGATAAAAAGAAAATCTCTTTTGTAATATTGATTTATTGGTTTGTTTCGTGTGTTTTATGTATGATCTGTGTGGTTTCTTACATTTTATAATAAAAGTTTATGCAAGATAATATTGGATTTTACTGGTTATTTCAAAAATCACCCCCAATCTTGAAAACAACAAAAACAGTTTTGAGAACATGAAAAATTTGTTTCTTTTTAAAGTTTCTCTACAAACAGAACAAATTTGCATTTGTTAACTCAAAAAATATGTTCTATGTATATGTAATGAAAAATATATCAAAATGTTTTCATTGGTTTAAGTTTGGATAATCATGTGTTAAGCAGTCAAATATCATTTTAAAGCCAATAATTCTAACAGAATAATTTGTTGTTGTTACAACTGTACACTACTAGATAAATATTTATCAAGACTATAAAATTTTCAAGTAAAGGTAGACATAATTCTATCTTAATTATTTTACATAATGAATTTGTATCCTAAATCTTAAAAACAATGAAGGTCCCATTAACATACACTTACCATACATGTTTGAATATCACATACTTTAAGCACAAATTATGCAATTCAACAATATATACAGATTAGGCCTCTTCTATTGTCTTACTGGTCTCAAAGGCTTATTAATTCATCCATGTGTTTTTACAGTATTTTTGTAATTATAGGAGAATACAACTCATATTGGATGATAAATAATTTGTCTTCTTTGTTAATGAATCTTAAAACATATTGTAAGACTTATAACAATATTTTCAAACAAACACTTGGAGGAATGTACAGTACCTTGCATTGATAACACAAATGTGTTGTTATAACATTACAATGAACTCAGTTCACACTATATTATGAAAATCTAAAGTTTGAATTTTCAACAGACTATTTTGTAGTTTATTGGAGTGATTAATTGATTTTGAATAATTGTCTGTAATATTGTTATAAAAACAACTTAACTGCAGATGTTTTTTCTACATTCTTCTTAATTTATCCACTGTGGCTCAAAATCAGAGATATGTAAATATTGCATTTCAGATCTACCTGTGTCTAAATATATTTTACTAGTTTTTACTAAAACATATTATTCATGTATTTCTAAAACTACGATAAATGTCAAATATAATAGAAAGAAAACACTACATACGTCAGATTGAACTTAAAGTTGATTTGCCAAGTAGAATAACCAGGTGGTGTTTCTCCCTGTTCATTTAAAAAGGTGAGTCCAAGCTGAATAATCTTGAGCAAGTCCACATTACACTTTAACAGCTGGTACTGATACTCTGAGGTACTCCGAAATTCTCCTATAGGTCGTGCTACCACACCTGGAAACTCTGTATCCTAAACCATATAGGAACATTAAAATACTTTGTGGTTTAATCAAGATGTTTTTAAATAATTATCTCAAAAATGTGTTTATGAAAATGGGTGAGTACAAATATAAAAATATGAATAATTTTTTTCCAAAAAAGCTTATTTTTAAATTATAATGAAACCAAATATTAAAGAACACATTCAATGAGATGTAAAGAAATGTAAAATTTGAAATAAGCATAAAAAAAATAATAATTAAATTCCTATAGGCTCATTAAAAACTAGTGCCAATAAAGCTTTCATTACACATACACACAGACATATATTAGAAACTTATCATCAACTTCAATGGAGTAACTTCCCAAAATTACAGCTACATACCTTGTCGAATTGAAAAATCGGCATCATACAAGTATGATGTTATACCTGAATATTTATTTTGATGCTTTTTAGTATATTCTACTTATACTTGTGCATATCATGCATACATAATTCATTATTGGAAGTATGTACATCTTTGGGGAAATTAATTTTTTTTTCTTTTTATCTTTAATCATTTTCTACAGCATATTAAATAATAAGTTTGGAGACATCTTGACTGGGTAATAAAAAAAAATTATAAACCAGTTACTCCATAGACACTGTACTATGGAAACTGGGGGTTCTACCTACATGTAGTACTTCAAAATTGGTACCAGATGTAACCACAACCACAACAATTTAATGAAACTCCCATGGAGTTATAAAAAAAAAGTAATTCCCACATATTTAGGTCTACAAAAGCAACAAGAGCCATGTTTTAACCAAATGGAAGATCAGTAACTAAGACCTATAAAAGCAGTATCTGGCATGTTACAAATGGAAGTATTTCATCACAATGGATGAAGCCTACTTAAGTTTACAAAAGTGAATGCAGTATATCATCACCCTAGTGGGTGATATCATATTTAAAAATTATACAGAGCAAGTTGCAAAAACATTTATAAGGAACTAATGGAGGTTGAGACTATAATTATAATTGGAAATTACAAATTTGGATAGTCAAGAAAAATGCTAACATTAATTTTGCAAACTATCAGGCTAATGTGCTGACATAATTACATTACACAGAAAAAGTGTCTTTGTAGAGACGAGTTCCTCCAGACAAAGCATCATGTCTCACATCCAAGTCAGTTCTGCAAGATGTAAACGGAAATGGGAATTCATGTTATACTAGTTGGAGATATCACTTATGGGCTTCTGTGCCCATCGATTTCTCAAATGTGGGCCCTTGGAAATCATTGTCCAGTTGAGAGACTTTGAAAATCATGTAAGGAGAAGGGTGGTGTAATTAACCTCAGTGTTGTAAAAACATTCTGAAGGGGAAACTGTATTGCAGAATAACGGTCCATAACCATGAACATCACAAATAAGACCACAATAAGGCTTTCACTGTAAAACCATCCTTTACAAAAAAAATTTGAACCCACCCTTTTTGATTCCCCTTTTAAACTTTTTGTAAATTTCTGGACTCTGTGGCAACTGATTCCATAGGCCAAGCTCCCTGTTAGAAAAATAAAACTGTCTTAGCCGTGACCTAGCTTGTCTTTTTCCACTTCTTATACTTGTGCTATTGTCTTTAGGTTAAGAGATCTAAACTCATCGCCAGAAGATAATCCTTTCATCTACAGAATTATCCCAATAAACCAGATCAAAAAGTATCTGCTGCTGGCAACCCATCCCTTTAAGGGTAGGTAAGGTCTCTCCCCTTTTTGTTCTTAATCTTCATTACTGCAGATGCTTCCATGGTGTCAGTATATATGCATGCATGTTTATATGTAGATGTGTATATTAGTTGTGATAATTATCATATCTATTCCACAGATATGAGTTGTGAATATTTTTCCTTTCGGTGTCTTTTAATTCATACTGAATACTACTCTTTTCACCTTTCTCAAGCCTTTGCACTCTTTTGTTCTGAATTTCCCCACTTCTTTGTGCTTAATAGATGGTTTTGTTACAAAATCAACTGTTTTCTTTTTTGGGCACGATTCCATAACTGTCACATTTTCCTTATGCAGGTATAATCATCAAAGCATTTCATAATTCAAATGGGTTTGTGTACTTGTGGGTTATTGAGTTACTACACCTTTACAGTCCTAGTCCAATTAAAAAACAATTCTCAATGTATGTTAATGAATTCAGTACCAAAATACAGTTTTGAATGGAAATGTTTATATTATGCATTTTTATATATGCTAATTTCTTGTTTTCTTTTTTAATAATTAAACGTACATTCTATGATCATGTGAATCATTTGAGCTGTACATTCTATTGCATTATAACATTAGCCAAATTGTTGCTAATGCTTCCAGCCAGTTACATGTACAAATGATACTTAATTTCAGTAAAACTACCAGGTCTGAATCTTCTATCTTACTGCTGGGATAAGAAATCTGTAAGTAGGAATACGATGTCCACCTCTCTCTGAATTTCTGGGGTTATCTGACAATAACTTGGCCTATGTACTAGATATAATCCCACAGGGTCCTCAGAAGTGTTCTGTTTCAAGAGTAAATAAAACCCAAATCTTTTTATTTCTTGCTTTAAAGTTCATATGTCATGCTGTGTTGTAGCCTACAGAGTGCATAATTCTTCCCATCATTCATGGCATGCACACATTTTACTGACATCATGACAGTACAAATTGGAATTTTAAGCATCCCTTATGTAACATAATTTTAGTGTCTACTGACTGACAACACACTACTGTATAGTGGTGCAAGTGAGAAAATTATTGCTTTAAACTAATGCACTGCTGAGATTCTTCACAGTAAAATTCAACATGCATCAAACATTATTTATACAATAATTTGCATTGAACTTATTACTTTAGTCAGCAAATCTATTTTAATAAATAATACATATAGCACATTTCAATGAGCACTTTGCTTTAATAATGTTGAAGTCTTGTATCCTCTTCACTTTCTATCAATTTAAAGCCATGGATCCAAGCATGGCTGAAAAAGGCACTGTTCATTTGAGGCTGTTATTAAGTTACAAATCTACTAGAGGAGGTCTATCAGTGCAAGTTATTCCTAATGTTACAGTGATAGATAGGAGAGAAGACAGTTAATCAATACCACCCACAACCAATTCATGGGCTACTCAAATTGAACAGTGGAATTTGAGCATCACTCTAATAATTCAACCATGGTCACAAAGATTGTAGCATAATCTTTTGTGACAGTAACAGGGTGTGAATAACAGATCCACAGTCCAGCACACAAACAACTGGGCTGTACTATACCCTCTTTTGAGGCATTATGCAAGAATGTTTTTAAATGATCTCTTGCAGTTTAAGTGTTTTGGTGAGTAAGTGCTCATCATTTAATAAATTCTACTAGAAGAGTGGCTAAAAATCTTGAATATAAATTACAAGCAAACCAGAAAAACACCTCTATGACCACTGTGCTGGGTATCCTTGAAGTCTGTGGCATTTTCAGCCCTTATCTCAAGAACACCTGACAGGATTGAGTCTGCTTAGTGAATTACTAATTAGTGAAACAGAACTGTCATATGTAAAGCTTCATGTACCATGCCTATCACATTATTTGGTCAAAGTAGTTACTATTTATAGGGTTCTAGTTAACCTGAGCTCCTGTGCCCCGTATGCATGAGAATTTGTTGGGATGTACAAGATTTGAAACTCTGCTAAATGCCCCATATGCAAGGCAAGCACAAGTACTTTGCTTCAAACTTTGTACCATAACAAACTAAACAGCATAAAGCTTGCAACAGCTGTCCACAATCAATTTCTAACAGGTTTCACCAATGATAATAAATTGGATGAAAATAAAGCCACATGATGATTTACCCTTTCACCTCGGGTAGATCAAATTGTGCATGCCATAACCTTTCATAGAGTTGCATTCAAAATCTAATTAAACTACTTTATTATCAACATATATATGAATAAACTCTGAATCAGAACATAGATAACAAATCTAAGTTTATTATTATTTAAATTTCAAGTGCTTAATTTTATACGGAAACATATACAAATCTCAATCTCCCCTAGTATGAGAACTGTGATATTTGTTATCTATGCCTCCAATCTTCTCTAATTTTTCACCACCCCTCCAAGAAGTACAAATTTTAATGTAAATTACTTATTATAATGTTTTAGTCACTCACACAAAGCATAATTTACATAGCATTCAACCTTATTTAGTTACAGAGCACTAATATAGAAAATCAGACCCCTCTTGCCACACCCACCTGTCACATTCTGTCTTTCAGAACTTGCCAATAGCTCTCTCTGACATTTAAGACTATATTATTTAAAACCAATAGAAAGCCAAAGTTTTTCTATATCAAATGATGTATTATATTACATTTTTGTCTTTTTAGAGAAATGGCTATTTTCCTTCCAGTTCAAACTTTATTCCAATGGGAAACACATTGATGAGCCTAGCTGAATTTTTAACTGCTTTTGTCACACAGTTAGAGAGCCAGAAAAATTGTGATAGTTATGGAACATTGTTTCTTTCTGCATGTTATTATTCTGTGCTTGTTGGTGCATTATTTAATTAAATAGAAATTATTTAATGCAGTAGTAGAAATAGTATAACAAAAAAAGTTGGATTAAATTTCATCAATAGTTAAGAGAAAAAAACCAAAAATCAGGTGATTTATTTCTCGTTATTTTATGTGTATTCTTTATTTATTGTTATAAAAGTAACTAAAAGTTCCCATTCATGGATACCTGCATTATGTAATTCAGTACCGTAATGTGAGCTGTACTTTCGCTACGCGTTTTGCAAATTATATGGCACAAATAGCACTTACAAATGGTTCAAATGGCAATAAAACAGTAAAATTCAAGTATAAGTGGACGTATACTGTTACAAACTTTAAGCTACTAAGGATAAACAATTATGGTTTTCTGATACAATTTGCAGGCATTCCAGAAAGAAAATAGGGGAAATTGATAATGACTTCCTAATTTTTTTATTGCGGTTACGAGTTCGGTGAAATCATCCGACCTTATGTAGCATTAGGGTAAAGAAAATAACAGATAAAATATAAAGTTCTTCTGAAAAAAAAAACACCTTTGATATTTATTTAAGAGGTCATAAGGGCAATGCAGATGATATTTGAAAATTTTCAGATGAAGTAAAGTATTTTTAATCTTATCATGAAAAATTACTTTGCACTCGTGAAGGGAAATAACATGCAGTGTACATTATAAGTGCTTTTTTTGTTAGTTTATTAAATTCTACCTATTGGATTTTTGAAAAAAAAAAAAAAATTGAGAATCTGGGACCCTTCAATGTGGGACCCTATGAGAAGGCTGTATTTAAGTAAATTAATGCTGTACATTAAGTCTAATATTATAGTTAACTACAATACATATTAAGTTAAATAAATACATAAAACCCATTCTATTTAGTATGTTGCAAGTTCCCGTACATGGGTAAGCATCAAGTACAGCAGTATTGAAGAAGGGGGTCATTGAATAACTTCTTATTTGTTTATTCATTTTAGTATGTTTGTGGCTGTGACTTTAAAAATCCAATTTGTAACCAATGGCACTTGAAAACATTTGATAGAGGCATAAACCAAAACTTTTGGTTCAATAAACCAATTTTTTTCTTAAGTTGTTTGTTACCTTTCTCTAAAATGGTTTCAATCCCTTAAATAGCACTGAAAATTTTAAAACTGATAACAAAAAAATAGATGCAAGTCTTCTACAAGTTGTTTCTCAAAGTCAAGTTCAGGGCATTGTTGTCAGTGGGAACTGAATATTTTTTGAGCTATTTGTAATTAAATTAAAATTGTGTAAAATTTTTGGAAGTAGTGTACTCTAGAAACTGATAAGTTTTTTTTTGTTGTCAGACATTTATCAATAGCACTCAGGTTTAGGTGTAGACAGCATGCATGAGTGCAAACAGGTGAAAAATGGAGTACTACTAATACTTATTTTTTATGTATATTATAACATAGTTTTCTCTATAAACTTAATGATATTTAGTTAAAATACTCTAATGATTATTCAAATAAAATACAAAAAGTTTAAGTTGAAAAAACGAGTTCAAAATCTTCAATGAAATGTTAAACCTAAAGATTCACACATAGGCTAAACATACTATGTGACAGTTTTCCTCAACCATATTCTAGTAAAATGGAAAACAGAAGAGGGGGGGGGGGATTGAAGAAAACAAATAATAACTGATGATAATATTGGGAAACAGATCATTTATTGTTCTCTTAAGAATCAAATAACTGTTTCATGTTTATCTATAAATTTGACAGACTTAGCCTGAAAACAATTATTAACTTTTGCTGCAAATCTCGTTTCTGATCTCATTGCCATAACTACTTTACTAAATTTTTTATTCCCAATTTTTCAAGCTCCTTCACCACTGTGTAAGTTTATCTTAAACTAACTTTAACAAAGATCTTTAGAGCTTCCCTACACATCCTAAGTAAGACACAATAACAACATGCATATTTACATTAACCTATCAAATAGATTATGCACATCATGTCTGTATCCAAAGAAAGAATGCAAGCCATAATTTATTATTATGATCAACCTGCAACTATTTATTTAAAGCAATGTACAATTAATATTTAAATGTGGTTGATACCATGATACAAATAACTTGAGTCAGACATAAAGCTGAAAGTGTTACTGATTATCCTTCAGATTCATTTAGGTATTAAATGACTGATGGAAAATTACTGTTACAGCTTTTATAGTATACAATGTAAAATATCTTTAATGTTAAAAGAACTCCATGGTTTCCCATTTTAGGGAATGATTTCAGTGAATGAGTGCAATTCTTAAATCAAATATGTTGATCAGCTGTCCAAATAGTGGCATCACAATTGTGTCATTATCCACCAAGGTCTAGTGTACATTTCCAGTTGACTGAAGAAAATACACAAATTCCTCAATTATCAATGTTTTTTGCTCAATCACTGTTCATGTAATGAAACCTTTGTGGGTCATCACTTCATGGGTCATGAAGATACTGTGTTGGCTAATACTGCAACTCCCCCACATAATTTATTACTTAAATTGGCTTGATGAATGAATAAAAAAATGGCACATTTGTAACTTTGTGGAGGGCAACTGACCAATTTTCATGAGTTGTCACTGGCACACCATCAGAATGTACTCAAATAGGTAATAATCAACAAACAAGCACACTTTCATTTGGAAGATGTGGTACAGTGCCCAAGTTACTGTTACTTAAGTGCAATTTTAGAGACTGGTTTCAACCTTACTTTAAAAAGGTGCAAGCCATTAGTTTACAACACAGGCACCAACTTTTACTTTTCTGGAAGGGGGAGGGAAGGTTAGGGTTACAACTGGGTCCTATAATTCTTGAAAACTTGGAATCATGACAGGTTCTTAAATTTGCTATCAAAGTGAAAGTCATTAATGTGTAAAATAAGTATTAAATTTCTTTCACAGAGTTTCTTTATTACTAGGAGATATCATTAAATTTGAGAGGCTGACTTTGTGATTGGGCCCAAAAAGTTGCATAATTTGATTCCTACAGTTCTTATGATGTTTTTTTGTTTTTTAGTGTCATCTTACATCTGTGTCTGCCTCTCCAGGTATTGATGTTAGGATACGTAAATTAATTTGTGAAAGCTTGAATGTGTGCTTTCCCTTAGAAAGGTCATCTTACTTTGCCCTTCTCATACAAATAATAATTGAAAATAAATAATATATATATACCACACACACACACACACACTTAGGTAGTTTTAAACATATACGGCAAATGGTATTATCTAGTACCTGCCACTGTTTTCTTCACTCAAAAGTCAACCAAAACTTACTCTCACTTATGTGGTTTCCCCTTACACAAGACATAAGTCAACTTAGTACTAGAACTATTTTACATAAATGAAGACTACACAATGGTTTCTTTCTCCTTCCACTTTCAAGTGTAATATTGCCCCACATCATTGCAATGATGTGACCACTTGGATGTTTCCCCGTTTTTTTTTGTTTTTTTTATCTGTACTCTGAGTTATATAACTCACTTTTTTTCTATGGATTATAAGTGTAACTATCTGGCTAATTTTCTTTGTCTTTCTTTTTTTAATCTTTCTTTGTTACATGGTTCTCCTTTTCCAAAAAATCTCCGATTTCATTATGGGGATTCTTGCATTCTGATATGAAATTGCTTAAACAATACGCAGAAGAAGGAAAAATCTGATCTACCTAAATAATTATTTCTCACATCACAAATATACTATTTTCTATTCACATTTTTTTTTTAAATCTAGAATCTTATTTAGTGGAATAAAATATCTAAATGGGCAGGTAAATATGATTGTAAATGTTGTAATAAAGAAGGAACAGTCCTTTTTATCATCAATATAACAAAACCTATTACATCCAGTAACATACAAAAACATCACCAACAAATCTACTTGTGTATATTTTGTTACTACTAAAGATATGTTTGACAAATTTCCACCACAAAAATATTTTTCACTTATGTCCACAAGTATGTACGAAACTTTTAAGCATGATAAAATACAGACAACTTATGTTAAATGTAGGTAGTTCTACGGTAAGTATTCCTCTGAAATACATTTTCAGGTAAGGAAAATATTAACTTCAGAAATGCCACTCACCTCCTCACAGAAAGGGAAAAATCATGGAATGATACCCACAGGGGAGGTGAAGCTAGTGGGTCATCACTTACTGGGAGACCACATTCATCTCAAGTAGGGAATACTCTTTGCCCAATGGAGATGGAAGAGCAAAAGGTAAAATCAAAAGAATCTCCTGCATGGTGCTAAATTGTTGCACATGGAGAGTGTGATTAAAGATGCATTGCAGAGTCACTTAAAAAGTTTTATATAGTGTCAAAGAGCCAGAATGGTTTCACTAAGAGAAAGTTATTATTTTCCTACATTTAAAAAAAAGTATTTCCAAACATACTTACCTCTGCTGACACTAATTTCTCGATCTTCATCTTTGCCATCTAACATTGTGTTCGCTCGCTCCAGACTTTATATACCCCACTCGACTGCCCTCGGCAATAACTAATTTGCAAAACTTTACGCCAACCCTAACATACCCTCTATGCAGGTACTGTATATAAACACTGTATGCAGACAATAAAATCACTTTTTCGAGACTTACCACATTCCAGTCACTAACACCAGCTCTTAGTGGGGAGGAAGGAAGGGAAAGTGTCAGTGGAGGTAAACATGTTTGGAAATGTATTTTTAGTTTAGGAAAATGATAACTTCCAAAACACACACTAACAGGTAGAATCCCATATTGAGAAAGCGGCGGGGCCAGTGAGGACAGAGATCATACAGAAAGCATCTGCAGAGAACAAATATGTACCATGAGAAATGGTATCAAAATGGAGAACACTGCACAACATCCAGAACAGGTGTGCTCTTCACCCAGAACTACAGAAAATTGAAAAGGGTGGAATATATTACAAGTATGATGGTCCAGCCCCAACAAAACAGCCGAGGTTCCACAACTTGGGTTTGATTTAAGAGGTTATGGTACCCATATCCCACATTGGTGGTCAAAGCAGTTGGACCGCAGAATGATCTATTATTAAAGGACAAAGGTTGATATTACCTGATCTTTATCAGGATAGAAGAACCAGCAGAAAGACAGTTTGTAAAACACTGGTCATAGATTTTCAAAGACAAAGCAGGCTCAGCAAAAGGTATGAAAGCAGGAGGCCAAAAGTCTTGGGTCTGAAATGAACTAATGAACCATCATCATGATGTTCAAAGATGGTAGCACTGCTTATTGTCTGAGGAGCTTCATTTGCCACTGAAAGAAAATAAGACACCTCCTACAAAGGAGAGTCTATAACTTGGAGGGTTTCAGAAACACGGACATGAAAAATTGTATTCCGTAAAATCCCTCAAACTGAATTTAAGGAAAGTAGTAATAAGTTTATTATAATTGTTTTTAAAAGTAAGTCTGATGTATCTAGAGTACTTAGTCCATTATATCTGTATTGGTGAAAACTGCCATTAAGTATCAAAACCAGAACACTGGGTTAATAATAATGAGGAATCATACCACACTCATAAACACGTCCTAAAATATCATAATTTCATTAACAGAAAAAAAATCTAATTAATGCAAAAAAAAAAAAAAAAA
>NW_013665750.1:228138-233160 GCF_000517525.1 Limulus polyphemus
ATGGAGAAAGCCAGTCTTACAAACTGAACAATGTTCAGATTTACTTCAAATCCCACACACACACACACACACACACACACACACACAAATTATTGCACATTTAGAATCAATTAGATCCCACAAAACTGAATTATGCACTCAGTTACCAAATTAGTTCCTCTAGTTTTACAAAAAAAAAAAAAAATTAAATCAACAATATGTAATAACTAGTATAAATAAATCACTTCTAAGAAGTCTGAGACAAAGAATACTCAAAATACTTCTAGCCTAAACTGTAGGTCTAAAGCTTCCCCAACATAAATTCTGCATCTATTCAATGCCTACTGAAAACCTAACATAAGGTCAAGATAAGAATATGGATAATGGCATGGTAAAAATACTAACCATTTAACTAAGACTCATTGTATTTATCCATTTACAAAGTGTTTTCAGAAAAATCAATAAGACAAAGTCCTTTACTGTTATCCGTGGTTCCACGATAAAATGAAAGTAAAGACAAAGAATATGAGCAACTATATTTTAATTATTCTTCTGGTGAGTGTGATTAATGTAAATCATCCCTGTATCAATACCATTAGTGTAAGCACTTAAGTAAGAAGAAACCACAAGTAATGTATACCAATCTCACACAATTTAACAAAAGCGGGTATTTTGTAACAAGTCTGAAATTTCACATAATTCAAGTTTAAAGTCTAAATATTAACAAAATTTAGTTTTTTCACCAACATCATTATAGTATAAGAAACATGGATAGGACACTTGTATTTGAACACTCTTGCACATGTTAGTTTTCTTCTGTATTTATATGGAATACACGGAGTGGAACCTCATAAAATGAAAAACAAAATGCTATCAAGAAAAAAAAAATACAGAAAAACACCTTCATGTTTGGTTTAAAGAAAAAAAATTGGATTTCACAACCCTGCATATACAACTTACTAACTCATTTACTTCACTTTTTTACTACTTATATATTTGAAATTGATGAAATTCTTATACTTACCATAGCCACAAACCTGTAATTCTGCACAATTTGACGAATTCTGTTAAACTCATCCTCCAGGTTATATGCCCACACTTCTCGAATTCCACAGGCTTCATTTGAAAGTGAAGCATTACGACTTCTTTCATTATTGAAATCAACATGGCTTGAAGGTGCTGGCATTATAATACATGCACATGTATTTCAAAAAACTATACACACACACACTTATTCCTGCTTTTTTGTCCTGAGCAGGGTATACAATTTAAAGTTTTCTGCCCCCTTGAAATACAGTTTATAAACTTTGGCTGAAAAGCCTAGCACACTAAACATTGATTTCCTTGCTGACTTGCAGTATTTTCAATTGTTAAAGAAAAAACAAAACAAAACAAAAAAAAAACAGTAAATTGTTTCTTTGTCCAGTTCTTCCTGAAAGCAGAAACAAACAAACAAAAAATAATTATCAAAACTCTGAATGAAGGAAATATAAAAATATTTTATTTTTATAATCATAAGCATGGTTTGCATGGCATCCACCAATTTTGTTATTTTGCAAACTATTTTAATATTTAGAGTTGAAATAAACCATGTTTTCTTTGTGAAAAAAATAAAAAAATTAAAAGGACAAAGTCCACAAACAAACAAACAAAAGAGGTCATACTTGACTAAATATTATTACAAAATATGAAAATATCTATACGGAGTGACGAAAACATTTTTTTTTTCAATTTAAGATTATAATAGTGGAGATGCAATAACAGACTTTACACTCAAGTAATCAAATTTTAATACCAAATATCAATGCTTAAAGTGACACAGCAATTTTTTTAGAATGCTGTCAAAGAACTTACAAATTAACTGATTCATGATTAGAAGTAGTTTGAATGGTGTGGCTGATTAAAAAGTCAACATCTAACAATCAAAATTTGAAAAATAAAGTGTATACATCAAGACAACTTTATTAAGTTTTATTCGTAGTGATATTTCATTAAAATATAAATCTGTATTTTATAACAGAACTTTAGGAAACATGACAAAATGAGTTTATACTTGGTAATAATTCCCAACCCGGTAAAACAAGTGGCAAAAACATACTTCCATTCCAGACCATGTGCTGCACAAATGATGCTACGAGATTTCTAATTGTTTAGTTATGAAAGGTGTAGTGTAGTTGCTATCCGCAATCCTTAAAATAAATTTATCATAAAACAGTAGTTAAAACAACCAGAAAGTAGCTGCTATTCTTTCTGCTTCAGTCTGGAAGTATGAGACAAAGGGCACAAATAGAAAGGTATTTATTGACAGTGGCAGTAATACTAACATAAGAATACCTATTGTAATACTAATGAATAAAAACTCTATTACCTGAAAGCTTTCGAAAGGTCCAAGATAATGTGTTTTATGCAAATGTAAAAAACTTTGAGCTTTATTTTACCACCAAACTTACTTCTGTCTCAATAAGCTAAAAGTTTTGTTATCACCTTGAGCTGATATCATGTTCTTTTTTTAAAAAATACAACCAAAATAGGAAAACATGCTTATTATCCTAAAATCACATAATAAAGTATAAACAAAAAAATACATTATACCAAAAGTACTTTAATATATCTCATTCAAAATTCCAAGCACAGTTTTTAAGTTAACTAAGCTTGTCTAACTGTTAACAATTGAAATTTGAAAGTTCTGATCCTAGATTCCTACCGAGTACTGTAAAATCTTTCCAATGAAGTTCAAAGCTTAAGCTTAGTAGTATACTTTTTTGTTCAGTTTTGTATCCTACTGCTTATATAGTTAGGCCAAGTTAAAGTTTAATAAAGTTTAAGTTAAATAATGAAGCTTGTCCAACTGTTAACAATTGAAATTTGAAAGTTCTGATCCTAGATTCCTACAGAGTACTGTAAAATCTTTCCAATGAAGTTCAAAGCTTAAGCTTAGTAGTATACTTTTTTGTTCAGTTTTGTATCCTACTGCTTATATAGTTAGACCAAGGAAATATTCAAAAAGTTCACAATTGGTTTAAAAAACCTGCTTAACTAATTAGTGTGGTATTACAAATTTCAATTAAGTTATTTTAATTATTAAATTGGAATGTGATGTTAAAAATAAAGCAACTTTCAGCCTTTAATTTTTCAAAGTCATAAAAACTTTCAGTGATTAAGTTTCTAAAAAGAATAAGTTTAAGGAAAAACATCAAAAGAATGCGATCGAAGTCCTAGAAGTTCACTAGAACTATTCCAATCCTTCTTTATGATTTATCACAGATTTCATACTATTATCTTTATAGTATTACTATTAGGCCTACCTCAACGAAAAGTTATGCTTTGTATTCAAGATTCAGATCAATAACACTATTCTTTAGCTAAACGTGCGTACTTTTTAATATTATGGAATATTTTTAACTGTAACTTACAGATTAAGAATTTCCAATAAAGAAATAACAAATATAATCAATGTTTAACAACTTTCAAAGCCATAACTGATGTTAACACTAACACCATACTCTTCTATAGTATATTATAACTTTACGTTTGACTCTATAATTTGTAAAGTGTAAGTGTAAAATAATTAAATACTAATAATAAAACGTTTGAGAAAAATACTTATTATTCTATTGCAGCGTACACACCAAAGTTTAACGCTCACCAATCCTAATATTTTTATGAATTTCTTACAATCCTTTTACTCATTTAAGAAGTAAAACAGAACAAACAATCGCAAAATTAAAAATGGGTAAATAAACCTTCGATAACATATTCTAGAAACTAATTTATAACTTACACTTACAGATTAAGAATTTTAAATGAAAGAATAACAAATATAATCAATGCTTAGCAGCTTCAAAAACAAATAACGGAGGTTAACAGGAACATCATAAGTTTATATTTGGCTCTGTAAGTGTAAAATACTAATAATAAAACGTTTAAGAAAAATACTATTCTATTGCATCGTCCATACCAAAATTTAACACCCACCAATCCCAAATTTTCTTATGAATTTATTCTAATTATTTTCCTCATTTAAGAAGTAAAAAAATAAAACTTACATAAAAATTAAAAAGTGAATAAATAAACCTTCAATAACATATTCCACAAACTAGTTTATTAAGAATTAAATTTACATAATAGTCTGATTGATGCTGACTTGCAGAAATTTAAAAAAATAATAAAATGTTGCGTCAGCGAGGTCACGTGACTAGTATCACGTCACGTCCTTCTCGAACCTTCGTGAATTATCGGGAGACTACTAGATTGGGGTAGTGTGGTATATATAAGATGGTCACAACGTGACGGAATAATGAGTAATTGAACAGCAGTCAGAGAGTATGTAATTGAACGGAGTATTGTTGAAGTCGAGCTCGTGAGCCACTTCTAATACTAGTATTCCAATATTTCAGGCTCTGCGAAAGACACATTAGACTTGGAGTCTTGAAAAAAGCGCCCAGAGTAACAATGAAAATGACATTTATCTTAGAATTTTAAATTTTCAAGACATTCGGATTTAAACTTTTTCTCTTTGAAACGTAAAAATAAGTAAATTGAAATTAGTTTTCAGTGTTAAATCATTACAGACTTAAATAGGTTGCTAACGAAGAATATTTGACTTTATTTTAGTTCTAAGTGATGTAGTTGACCTTATATCAAATACTAGAGGATTCAAAATGTGGCATAATTCCCAACTATTCATCTTTTTTCCCACAGCAAAAATCTACTTCGGCCAGAGACAATGATTTAGTTAAGTGGGTAGGATTTTATTTATAGATATAGACAAATATCGACGAAGTCTGTTGTAGCATTAAGTTACTTCGATTTCCAACTAGTAGTTACAAGTAATCAGCAATAAGCAGCAGCAGTCTTAGGAAATGCTAAACAAAGAATAAATCGAATACCGACAACAAAGAAACAGAAGAGAATATAAGAAACAAGATCTTTATTAAAAGTGATGTCTTTTAATGACGACTTCACTCTTCTGTTATTATTAACTTCTAGATATTGGAAGAAGTTTTGTTTGTTTGTTTTGAATTTCGCGCAAAGCTACACGAG
>NW_013665750.1:234120-256036 GCF_000517525.1 Limulus polyphemus
GTTACGTGAAACTGAAATTTCTAGAATCTCTCCACACACCTATAAGTATAACCAACGCGACGCGCCAAAACATGACGCCAGGAAGAAAGGGAAAACATTACACCATCCCATTGTGTAAAGCTGGTAGAGACCCATCTAAAAAGACTCACAGCAGAATTGCTGTCAAAGTTGCTTCCACCAAGTAATGATTTAGGGTGATGAACCCTTATGCAATCAACAAATTTGTATTTATATATTTTCTTTGCAAGTTTTGCTGACATTTAACCTCCGTCACACAGAGCAGTGTTAAGTTTGATCATTAGAGTTTTTAATAAAAGCAAGTTCGATAAAAAAAATGTTTACATTATTTGTATTTCTTCAAAATATGACCTTATTGGTATAGGGTTAATAGCTTTGCAAGGCTCTGTACTTATCACGTCAAACCTAATCCGTACCATAACTAGAAGAGACAAAAAGTTATACTATAAGATGGTGTAGTTAAAACTGTTCTACACGAGCTACCTGAGCCACTACATTGTTTGAAAATCAAACAATAAATTTACAAGCTATATGATGGAAAGGTTAAAATCTCCGTTCATTTATCGAGCTCTGCCGATAAAAGAAGGCTATAAATATGAAACATGAGCAAGTTTTATATTACAAACGCGTTGCAATAATTTTTTCAAGGTAATAGGATTGATACAATTATTCAAGCACTAATTTGGCTTTAGAAAAATATTTTTATATTTTTACAGAGTGCATACTTGTTTCATTTCAGGTAATTTTAAGTAACTAATCAATAGCTCATTGATTGATGTGGAACTCTGTTTCTATATTCCAAGTATGCGGTTAATGAATAGACGAATTGGTAAATAGGAAGTATAGAAAGTTACAACTTTATTTGTTTCGGTTTCATGTCTAAATAATTATGATAACAAGTAGCTACATGGCGACCATTGTTTGCAAAAGCTGGAATCAAACGCAGACAAAATTGTGTTATTTCAAATTTCAATATCCTCCTTGTTACCAGTAAAACATATCAAAACCGAATTTTGTGTTCAGTCTTTAGGTAATAGATAAAATGAAAGAATGTGTTTATGTTGCTTGGAAAAAAAAACAACGTTCTGCTTAGCTTTAAAATTTTCAACAATTCTATATTATCTCTGCATCTGAAGGTTTTGAATCTTTTAAAGTAAGCTGACTAGTTACTTTATTAGGAGCTGCTGCACACTTATGAAAAATACTTCAAATAGTCGCAAATGTTTTTTTTTGTTGTTGCTGAGTTTCGCAACGAGAGGGCTGTCCGCCCTAGCCTTTCCCAATTTTGAGGCTATAGACTAGAGCGAAGGCAGTTAATGAACACTGCCAACCGACAACTCTTGGGATACTCTCGTCAGACTTAACAATTGGATTTCACAGTCACTTTTATAATGCACCCACAGCAATAAAGTGCGGAGTACGAGTATTTATTTTATTTTATTTGTATTTTTTTTTTTGGTAACGGGACGCAAACTGCGGAATGTCATTAAATAGTCCAGAACGTGAACCAAGGAACATTATATCCACAGTCGGTACGCTGACCACTGGGCTGCACTTGTTCAGTTCCCTTTGATGTTACCTTATGCCACAGATTTTCGGAAACTTATAGACATTATTATTAATTTACAAGACAATAGAGGAGAGAAAGATATACGGGCGAAATATTTTGCGTATAGATAAACAGAGACATGGGACATATATATTTCGGTGGTTTCTAGAAATGCCGTTATAGCAACTGTTCAATGCTGCCACATTAATTTTAGTTACTGCTTTAACCCTGATAATTATATTGGTTATTGCAGCACGCAACATATCCCCAATAATCGGCTGAATTTCTATCACAATGACATCCTTCAGTTCTGGAGTGGTTGCTGAGTTGGCTGTGTATTTTCTGAAAGTTTTCACCGCACTTACCGGACTTCAACCCCTGACAACTATTGGCAATGATTACAGTTTGTTTGTATGTTTGTAATTATGCACAAAGCTACACAATGGGCTATCCGTGCTCTGCTCACCACGGGTATCGAAACCCGGTTTCTAGCGTTGTATGTCCACTGACATACCGCTGTGCGACTGGAGGGGGCAATGATTACAGAGAATAGTGTTCGTTTTTAGTATAATAACATTTAAATTTGAAAAAAAAAGTAAGTGTTTCATTTGAACTTGGTAATCAAAACTTGGTGACCAAAAACTTTCCGTTCTTTTATAGATCAATAATTGAAAGTGGTATTTGACTGAACTGACTGGTCCCCCCCCCCCTCAGTGGCACTTAAAACGCTAGAAACCGGGTTACGATACCCGTGATGGGCAGAGCACAGATAGCTCATTGTGTAGTTTTGTGTTTAACTTCAAACAAACAAACTTTATTGAAGCACAACCTATCTTACGGTCGAGCCATCTTTCATCGTGTTTATAGTCTGAACTCGAAGTGGAATAAATTTTACAAGATGCGGAAGTTGTTTCGATTATTTGAGCCCTTTGTCGAGAATATGGTTCGTAATTAGTTCAAACATGCTAAATAGTATATGGGTTGGTGAATGCGATGTTCAGATACGTCTCAAAGATGTTCAGTCATATTAAGATTAGGTAACTGTGCGTGTGCACTATGATCACAAGTGATTTTTGCAATCCTTTTTAAAATCCTCGTCAATCAAAGTAGAAATACAGCATTGTACAGTGACATATTTCACAACAATGTTAAGGAACATTATGGATATCTTTTGTATATTTATAAGATCACAGGAACCAGTCCTTGCTAAATAACGTTCTGCTTCTAGCAACACAGGTAAGTTCAAATAACCCATGTGGCATTCCCTATATTTGTACTGTAGATTCTGTAAAGAACACTACTGTAAGGCCACGTCACATGCTTCAAGGTATTCAATACCACAGTTGACATTTCAAAACCATATTATTTTCTGTTTTGCATCTGAATTTAAAAACAACTGTGGTAATCGATATTCCATATATTGAACTATATTTTATGATTATTAATACCCCTAAGGAAAAAAAGTAGTTATAAGGCTGTTCAATTTGTACCGCAAAATACATTAGTCTAGACAGGCCGAGTTGCATTGTAAGTTTACTGCATTAGCAATCACATCAAAACTACTGAATATTTGAAACAAGAAGAAAAACGCTATTTAAAATCGCGTATCTGCTTACTAAACAAACAAGGTAATAACTAAGCTAGAGGAACAGGAATGCAGCAATAATCAGTTTTATCCATATCATTTTTCTTGTTATGTTGTAAATTAGTAGGATTCTCAAGCTTGGCAGTTTTAGTATTGTCCAAGGAAATGAACTGAAGGGGTTGGACTTCCTGTATCCAATATTTGATAGCGTCACAGCTAGTTAGTTTCAAGCTTAACCACACAACTAAGGATTCAGACTTGCATAAAAAGATGTAGCACTTCAAAAATTCTGATCCAGTACTAATACTATTTAACCTAAATACACAAGTTATAGTTGACAGATGGAGTTTAAGTAACTTCATATTTTTAAGGAACAAGATATATCACTAACACTCCGAAACTCATTCATAGATATGGGAAATATTTATTGTGACGACAAATAAATTAAAGCTATGTATATGATGTTTATTTTCCTAAAACGATAACATTCATAAATACAAGCTCATGTAAGTCGAAACCACTTAAATATTTAAATTATTATCAGGGCATTGAAAAACAAAATACAGGTGTTTACAATACGGCCCGACATGGCCAGATGGTTAGGGCTTTCAACTCGCAATCTGTGGGTCGCGGGTTCGAATCCCCGTCACACCGTGGGGGCGTTATAATGTGACGTTCAATCCCACTATTCGTTGGTAAAAGAATAACCCAAAATTTGGCGGTAAGTGGTGATGACTAGCTGCCTTCTCTCTTGTCTTACACTGCTAAATTAGGGACTCGTGTAGCTTTGCGCGAAATTCATAACAAACAAGCTTACAATACTAAAATCATAATATCTAAAGATATGGAAAGAGCACTCAGGACAACAACAACTTCAAGTTAGATCATGAAAATTGCTGTAGCTTTTATTCCTGCTGGTATCTAAAAACGATCCCGAGAATAATTTTAAACACAATTATGAGGATCTCATTTAAGTCACTGCTAACAGTCTCATATATGATAGAAATAACTAACAATCATTCCAATTTTAAAATATAGTTAAAGACAAAAACTGTGAACATTTTCATTTCACATCAAGAAACCAATATAAAGTACAAACAAACAGAAAACTTAAGGAACACAACTTTATTTATTTTCTTCTGTATCAGAACGTCTATAATACGATTTTGTTGACTTTTAATACTTATTTATTTACTTTATAAAATAATAGCGCCGAGAGGACTAATACACGTTCTTTGATACATTATAATTACTACAATTTATAATGACATATACATTCAATACTAACGTGCTCTATGATAATTTAAAATATTGGCTGGCAATACAGTTCTTGTGGTTAGAAGAACATTGGATAACTTAATGTAACTACTTTATAATCTTGTTATTTGCATGAGTTAACAGAATAAAACAATCTAAGCTTCTCGTTTTAGTATCATTTTCTTTGAGCTGAATCTATAATTTTGGTTTGAAGCTTGTAACTTCATTAAAAAGGACTGATCATTAAGTTCTGTTCTAACTCTCATAAAGGTTTATATCACTTTGTTAAACGTTAATTTATATTAATATTTTATTTAGTTTTATATTCATATCTTTTTATTTAGTTAATAGAATAAAGATGGAAAAAGTACATAAAATGCGTCCACACTTTATAGTTTTTCTACACATAAAATATTCGTTACCTTAATCAAGACACATGGTAGTTTAACAGAAGTGATAGTTTAGCAATTTTCCACTTCCTTTAGCTTGGACTGTGGTAATCCAAATTATCACATATTTTGTTTTACCCACCACTATGCCCCGAGTTGAAGAAAAAACACGGCCTGGCTAACTAATGAACGAATATTTGCTGTAAAATTCTTATCAATGCTAAAGGGTAGCTACCAGTTTAGCCGCCAATTTTGATTTAATTCCTTTAAGTCGCACTCTAAAACCTTTTTTGGACGCACCTTATTAGGTACGGCCGAGCGGCTCTGATTTTTTTTTTCAAATACAAACTTTTAGCTCATAGCTCCGGCATCTCTTGACCGATTTGAGATCTAATTTCAGTTTTGGACTCATGAGGTCAAACTCTTTCAATTGATGCATTTGACCACGCCCAAGGTTTCATAGATTAATTTATTCTAATCCTGCCTAAAAGAATTTCAATTTGATGGTAGGCTGGTAGAGATCCTGATGACTAATAAAATCAAATAAGCCAATAAGGTATACGCGCGCCCCACGCTTTGTATTGCTGCTGCACAAAAACATAGCTAATATAAGGGGAAACAAATGTCTCATAGATTAATTTACTCTAATCCTGCCTAAAAGAATGTCAAGTGCCGCGGCTGTTGAGGATTCCCTCTTGTTTTCACACCTAAAAAGCTTTTGATTTGGTAAGAAGCAACAGAAACTATGATTCAAAATAATCAGTTAGATTACTATTGTTTCATATTGTTATAGCAGCGTTTTAGAAATATTAGCGAACGTTAACTTGCGAATAACATTGCACTAATTGGTGTTATCAAGTAAATATAACTGAAATATTCATTAAAATATCATTTCTATTCAAGAATAGTACAACGATGGGTTAACGCTGAAGATATAATTTCTTACAGAACTTAGAGCTAGAAAACTTTTCCATCATGAACGTTAGTGATGAGAGTATTATTCCACATCCCCAGCTGTATAACACTCCTTGAAAGTCGGATAAAATTAATGGAGTAATATCTTGAGAAGGTCGGGAGACACAAGTGGTATAGTTCCCGGTTATTTTGTTGATCCAGTCAAAAATTAAACTTTGTTCCACAGCATTCATTACCCTAAAATAAAGAATTATTTTAGAATAGGAAAATTAGTTTACGACGTACAAGCACGAGTATTTATAAAGTAAAAAAAGACACTGATGCATTAAGAATCCAGATACATTATGATTTCATTTACCTTTTACTAAAGGACAATTTTCACAATTTGTTTTACCTAAGGATTTTTACCTTAGCCCATAGGTTTGGTCGAATACGAAACAATACACAGCACAGGAACATTATTATACATACACATTTGTACACATATAGACATATCTATACTTGTCTTATTTTATATTTAATTTGCTAAAGATTACTTATATTACTTCCCTTGTCTTTTGGTTGGTTGTGTGATGCCCCAAAAATATACGGCTTTTGGGAAGAATATGTAACATATGCATACACCCAGATCATAAAGATGAGCTCAGAACGGGGATTTAGAAATTACAAGACAGGAATACCCTTAGTACTTAATAATATTGGAAAACAAAGGAATGTGAACCAATTTCGAGTGACAAGACCATCTAGAAAGAAACCGGCCATTGTAAGCAAATTGAGGCGTCTTGTAACGGGTGGGAATTCACGAACATAAAAGTCAGTGACAAAAACTGTCCACGTGACCCAGACAATAGCACGATACACACACACACACACACAAGCTGCTTTCACGACATATCCATTCAACCTTCGCATACTTCAAACAGTTGAATATTCCACACGAAGACGATGGTCAAGTCGCCAGCCGCAGAGTCTATGGATTTCTAGGTGATTGGACTATTGAAACGGTCATTGAGCAACATTGTGCTGCTATACTAGATGGATTATGTAAATCCTGCAGAGAGGCGGGGTGTGCTTTTGACATGACAGCTTTACAAACGAATATATATTTTTTTCTATAGAAAGAATGCTGCAAGGGTATTGTGGAGATCAACAACCGTCTGATAAAGCATGACCAGACATGATGACATGGACTGTAATGATCTGATGAGGTCATAAAATAGTTTAATATAACGTTACTACCTCTGTAAAAAGTTTGCTACCACACAAAACTCGAAGTTTGAGACTGTGCTAAATATCTATATTTCTTATTGGTACTAGCTGTATTTTACAGTTTGCAGTATCTGTCGTAATGAAAAATACATTATATTCCAAAAACTGTTAGTTAAGTATGATTTTATATATATCACATTATACACAACCTTGCAAATAACAACAAAACAACAACAACAACATAATTAATAATATGTTTCTCAAGTGAAGTTTGTTAACCACTGATACCAGTTTTTAATTTAGTTTTCCGTCAGTAAATGTACTAAATCATTGTTTTTATAGATAATAATGAGGTTTTTCTATCATTTTAACTAGATCTCCAGTAATAAGGTGGCCCGGCATGGCCAGGTGGTTAGGGCGCTCGACTCGCAATCTGAGGGTAGCGGGTTCGAATCTCCGTCCCACCAGACATGTTCACCCTTTCAGCCGTGAGGTCGCTATAACGTGACGATCAATCCCACTATTTGTCGGTAAAAGAGTAGCCCAAGGGTTGGCGGTGGGGTTGATGAGTAGTCTTTCACTGCTAAATTAGGGACGACAAGAGCAGATAGTCCTCGTGTAGCTTTGCGCGAAATTCAAACTAACCACTAATACCAGATTTTAATTAAAATTTCCATCAGTAAATATACTACATCATTGTTTTTATGGGTAATAGCGAGTTTTTTTTATCATTCTATCTATGTCTCAAGTAATAAGTTTTTCGCTGCAAGGCAATATATTGTGTTTGCTCGATCCCAATGATTGAGGTGAAAGCATGGTAACGGTAGGTAGAAACTCAAGGTAAAAATAACAACATTCCTTTACAAACAAGAATTTTGTTTCAAAATAATTTTAAGTGACTTTTAATCAGAATTTGCTCAGTTAGTAACACTAACAGACACCTTCCCATCTATCACCTAGCGACAATGCCTATTGCTAGGGGGTTATCCATGAAAATATTCAACAAATAAGGAAATTACCTCGCAAAATACTAACAACACAAACACCGTGCTATTATAAAATTTCACTTATTACACTATTATTTAACTCACATTTTTTCTAGTGTTTTATGAAAGCAAGGTGGAAGAGTCTTGCTCATAGAAAGTGACGATATTTTGGTGAAAAACTTCTTCTTTCCTACATGAAAACCACATTTTCCTTTGCTGCTGTATCTGTTTGACAACCATGCCCTTATAGTAGCATCCTGACCCACTACAGCACGTGTTCCAGCTTCTACCATGTCTAGTTGTTCGTCATCGGACAATTGAGCTATGTCTGTGGTAAAAGGATATGCTTCTCTTCCCTGCTGGACAGACTTCCACAATTTCTCATATGCCGGTATATCACTGTTCTAATTTATAGAGATGCAAAATGATTACTAAAAAAAAAAACAACAAACAATAGAATAAAACAATAGTTGGGTAAAACTTATATTAACTATGCTCGTAATACATGTTAAATATTAACACCATTCTGATTGTTACTGATATGTGTAAAGCAATCTTCGACCCATTTTACAAGGAGGCATTTCAGGAAATCATATAGTTTATGATGTTTTTAAGTATTCTGAAAAAATGCACCAGGCAAAGATGTAATCATGGAGATTTCTATCGAGTATTAAGCTTCTATTCTGAATAAATCTTTAAGCATTTTAAATGAACATGCGATGAGATGGTAAATAATATATATATATTTTAACACAGGTCAGTTACAGAGAACACCAAATCTCCATGATATCTGAACTAGTCATCCTATATAAATCCAATGCCAGAGGAATTTGCTTGGGGGGAGGGAACGGGAGTGCCCCGAGAAAACCCACTTTCACGGATCGGGCGCAGAAAAAGAAAGCCCGATCCGTGCCCAAATGATATAAGGGGCAGAAGGAAGTGTGTGGTTGAAGAGGTAAAAGTTAATCTTTCAGGGGTAGCTATGTTCAGGGGGATCTTAAACTCGGAAATTCACAGTCGTATTCTTCGTCTTCACTGTGTACAGGGTAGGTTGGGTCGAGTAGGTCGAAGTCGTCAGGTGGGTCATTGACGCAAGCTTAGGGTCATTGAAGCAAGCAATCTATGGAAAGCTATAGGGTGGATGAGGTAGTGTTTGGATTTGTGTTGACTTTCTTGTAATTGGCTTGATCTGAGTGGACTGAGTGGTGAAACTGATGAAGTCTGTTGATGTAGATACTTTGACTTCTAGAAAGTCTGTCTGAGTGGCTTGATCATTGGTGGATGAATCTCGGATAGAGTGGTCGGTTGTCGGTAATATGATGTGTGATGGGTGGGGACTTGTCGAGTGTTTGAAGAGACTGTGAATGAAAAAGCTGGGCGTTGTTTAGGGTTTTTCAGCTTTAAAGTAGAAATGGTGAAAGTAACATCTGTGGTTCAGGATTAGGTCTGCTATTGGTTTGTGAAGTGTGCTGATTTTTAAAAAATGCGTGATTGAGCCATTTAAACGGGACTGTATCTGGTGTATTGCATAAAGCTTTGTCTTGGAGGATTGTTTTAGGGTGTCCTGAATTTCTTCTGGAGTAATGGAGAGGTCGACATCTCGGAGAAAAACAGCATAGAGGTGAAATTTACTTTTGTGGGTTGAGCAGGTCACTAGGGGGGAAAGAATTCCAGAGGTTGCACAGAAATGTGAGGTCAGCGTGGCTTGAGGGCTAGAGAAAAACTTCACCTCGTCATAGAATTCTTGTTTTCATGGGGTCGATTGAAACTCCAGGTTCGTAGTGGTCGATAAATGCGCTAATTTGTCTCGGGATATTCTGTCAAGGATGACGTCACAGGGGATACAAAAAGCCTGTACTTGAATACCCTTATGACGACTTACAAAAATTATCTGAAACCAACATGAAAAATGCATTAATATATGGTGCCCACTATGTGGAGGGAATATCAGTGGTTTAAAGCAACTTGTTGCAGGTTTTTTACAATATCCTGGTGAATTGTAGAGGATATGTTGTGATTGGTTGTTTATTCCTAGTTCTTATTGGTGTAATGACTGCATGTGGCTTAAACCAATTGGAGCCATAGGCTGCTCACTTGTAATTCCAAATCTCTGTTTAGTGAAGCCTTTATTGTATTGATCTAGTAAGATTTTTTAATTGTTCTAGTTGTCCAAAATTTTTCTGTGTAAATGATTCTAGTTTTATCCCAGTTTATTTTGTGTCCAGTTGATATGGTGTGCTCCATAATGACTGACTTTTTTTCATGGGTCTTATTCTGTTTTTTGTTCTTATATTTCCACCCTGAATTGCCTTCCCGTTTTTTGAAATGCATGTTTCGTTGCAGGAATGTTTTTCATAAGTAGGTTTCTGTTTGGTTTTCATTAGAATAGATTTTATTGTCTTGTAAGATTTCTATTGGACACCTATGTTGAACTTTCTTTTGGCTATGCATTTGGGTTTTTCACTGAAATTTTGCAGGTAGGGAGGTAAATGGTAGTAGTGATGTTCTTTTTATTTTTTATTTATATTGTAGTCTTCTTCAGGAAATTCTTGATGAAAGTAGAGGTGTAAATATTCTGTTTATTACACTCTATGATTTTTTGGCGCTCTGTTTTGATGGATTTCTCATCACAAATGTCTTCTCCTCGCTCGTTCACGAATTGCATTATACCACATTTTACCGATGTTGGGTGATAGGACTGGAATTGTAGGTATCTGTCAGTGTGGGTGGGTTTTCTGTTTACAGTTGTGGTGGTTTTTTCTTCTTTCTCCTTGTCTGCTAATGAGTATGTCAAGAAATGATAGGCTGTTTTATTCATTTATTTCCATAATGCACTGCATTCTTTTGTCTATAGAATTAAGATGTTCTAGGGAGGCTGGTAAGTTTCATGACTATGGGGACAGATAACAGGACAATACAATCAAGCTTCTACCAAAAGGCAAAGGAAATAGTATAGTCATCCTAGACGTCAATGATTATGATACCAAGATCAAGCAGTTACTAGACAAACACTAATACAAAAAGATCACCATCGACCCTACAGAAAGGAATGAGAGACTAATCAATAGAACACTGAACAAATTCAAGAAGCAAAACATAATCAAAGAGAATCTAACCAAAGACTTAACGACCGTCGAAAACTTTCCACCTCAGTTTTACGAACTACCTAAAGAACACAAACCTAACATACTTTTAAGAATCATTGTCAATGTTATAAACTCACCTTACCATCAACTAGTACTTCCTTAGTACTTATCCTATAGATACATAGAACAACTCAGAAACTTACACATCAAACTCTAGGATATTCTTGTCACTTTTGACATCACAGACCTATTTACCAATATTCTAACTGCAGAAACTATTCACACTACCAGACAACGACTGCTGAATGACAACTGTCTACCACACAGAACTAACATGAAGATAGATGTCATAAAAACATAACATACATAATAATTAGGGATAACAAGGGACCAATTGGTCCATTTAGGCGGTGACTGTCCCATTCACTAAACTAAGCTATTCAAAATATCTCTCAAAGCCAACACTTATAATTCGTATATTTATCAAGCCTTTCCTTAAACACACTTAAATTTACTGCCTCCACCACATCCAATCGGAACCCATTCCCAGGACCAACAACCCTCTTAAAATTCAATTCAATGTCCTTCCTAAGGTAAGGAGCCAAGACTGAACACTGAACCCATTACTCCAAATGTGACATAACCAGTGACCTATACAATGAAATTATAACCTCTTTAGGCTTTTATTCAACATTTCTGTAGATACAAATTAAAATCCTATTTTCCCTATCACTAGCAACAGAACACTGCTTAGATGACTTAAGAGACTGTTTAACTACTACACAAAGATCCTTTTCTTCCATAACACAGTTGAGGTTATTCCACTCCGAATTCTAATTATAATTCAGATTATGATAACCCATATGCATTATCTTGCATTTATTAAAATTTAAACCCATCTGCCATTTATTCGCTTAACACACTAAATGGTCTAAATCCTTTTATAAGGTGGTACTATCTTTCTCAAAGCAACACCCAATAACTTAATATAATCAGCAAACGAAAGTAGTTAATTGACAATTACTTTGTCTATGCCATTGATGCAAATCAAAAAAGAGCAAAGGTCCTAAGACCCAGCCCTTTGGTACCCCACTTGTGACATTAATCCAGTTTGAACTCCATTTATAACAACCCTCTACTTTCTTCCATCCAGCCACTTTTCTATCCAATTAACCAATTTATCCCCCACATCTATAGAGATACTTTTTACAAGCCTTTTATGTGGTACTTTGTCAAATGCTTTCTGAAAATCCAGATACACCAAATATACACCCTTACCCTCATCTACATAAGCAGTAGATTTATAAGGTAAGATTTTCCATTAGTGAAACCATGTAGACTATCCAACAAAATTATAAACTTTGTTAAATGACTTTGCAGAGCATCTTTTACCAGACTTTCAAAACTTTTCCCACAACTGATGTAAGACTAATAGGCCTATAATTAGTGGGAACATGTTTATCACCTCCCTTGAAAATACCAGTAGCATTATCCAATTTCAAATCATCTGGCACATGCCCACTATTCAAGGACTTATAAAAAATAGAAGTAAGTGGCTCACATGTCCATTCTTTAACCTCCTTCAAAACCCTTGGGTAAATATTATCTGGCCCAAGAGACTTACCATTCTTTAGGCTTTCCAATTTTTTCTTAACCAGCTCAGAGTTATTGCAGTTATCTTGTTCGATATTGTTTCCATCTATTAACTATTCAGGATGAAGAATATTGCTTAAATCTTCATGCCACTAACGACTATTTGCCTACAATCAACTCACATTCTATACAACGAGGAATTCTACGAATAAATGACGGTCTAGCCATGGGATCATCACTCTCTCCAGTCTTAGCAGACATTTTTATGAAAGACTTTGAAGAAAGAGTCTTCTCGTCCACACCAAGTTTATATAGATGCTATTTTGACGACACCCTTGTTATCTTGCCCCACTATCATGAAGCTTACCAGTTTTCCTAGAAAATCTCAATTCTATAGACAAAAAAACAAAAACAAACCAGTTCACTAAGTAAATAGAGGAACAAAGCAAACTACAACAAATCATTCACTAAACAGAGATTCGGGATTAGAGGAGAGTAACCTATGGCTATCATTGGTGGAAGCCACATGCAACCATTTCATCAATCACAACCTAGGATAAACAACCAGCCACAACACGTTCTCCATAATCCACCGGGACACCATAAAAGACACCCAACAGCTTACCACCTTCATCAGCAATGACCAACAAACCCAGACAACGAATTTCAAAAAGAAGAAACCCCAAGATAAGTAATCTCAAACTCAGTATATTCAAAATCACGACAAAGGAACCTCTTATGATAATTCAATCACATGTGAGTGTAAAACCCAGACCCGAACTAATACACAGAACAAAGGAATTCAAACAGAGCCTCAACAAAAACCATGGCAACAGCCTATACAATCAAATCTACCTTGGTCTCTGAGTACACCCTGCGACTACCTCCTTTCCAACTCGTCAACATCCCTAAGGATAGACACTTCCGCCGACTCTCTGCATCGCCTACCAATGCAATGGAAGAGCCCTGTGCTCGGTTTTCCATTTTTCCACTGCCCCTTAACCAACAATGATAAAGAACCTTTCCGAAGTCGTCTTCCCTTCAGTTTCAAGTTAACCAAGTAAATCTTCTCGTCATGCCAACCTTCGACCATGTCCTTAACTCCTTCCTCCTTCTTCTCTAGGTTGCTACAACACCTCTCAAGTTTAATCCCGGACTGGCCAGGTAGAGTATTCGGCACTTGACCAATGAAAATGGGATTTCTCGGGGCACTTCCGTTTCCTCCACATCTAGTTCTAGACATTGGAGTTTTAATTCCCCCACCGCCCTGAAAGACCATAAATCCCATAAAGGCCGTTTGACTATTGAAAAGAACCACAGTGACATGGCCCTATACTCCAAGAATGCTAAAATCATGAAATCCAAGTGCAGTCACTTACCTCCATCACGAGCGGGGATAAGAACAGCTAAAGCTTGTGAGCACTCTTGGTAATATGTTGAAGTTTTACCTCAGAAGATCTTATACTGAAATAACTGTCAAGAATGTGTGTGTGTGTGACCACCTGGAGCATTTACCTTTTCCGCAAACCCCCTTTTCAAGTATCAATTATTTTAATTGATGTATTACTTTATTTAATTTGTCATTGTTCTGTTAATCTTGGTATAATATGTAATATTTATATCTGTTCATATCCTATACTATTTGACAAGTTATTTACATTTATGTAAATTGTTTTGAAATATTTTAAATTACTGTTAAAGCCTTGGCTCTTTTTTAGGTGGAGTGCGAGGCCTCTCGGGTGGGGTGGGCGTTTGATCTTGATCTTCTTGCGCTGCTCTTCCTAGCTGAGTTGTAGTGGGCCAGATGGGAGGTGAGGAGGTGACAAGTAAACAACCAAATGACAACCTTTTCCGTTTCATTTTCCGTAGTTTCTCCAGCTTGCATGAGACGACAGGCAAGAAATTACACATTAATTTGCGCAGATAGCCCTGGTGTAGCTTTGCGCAAAATTAAAAAGAACAAACAAAAAAAACAACATTAATTCCCACTCACCTTAAGATTAATATCAATCAAAACGATATTTAGGATGGAGTAAAAATAAATTTAACCATGAGTGGGGCAAAGAGAAATCTTAAATTTCTGAACACCGCTGGTTCTAAAACAAAATACTTACCACGAATACAGACACACATTGACTTGAAAACGAAATATGGAAGACTTTTGAAACATCGTCCTCTATATTGTATTTTTTTACAATAGGCAGTTGTCGACAGTACCAGTGAACTCATAATTTTAAACCTATTTCCATTCTGTAATGGCATAAAAGCATTATATTGCAAAATAATATATTTACATACATTATATAAGCAAGTTTATTTACAATTCGTAAATTGTTTATAAAAGGTAACGAGAGATTCCTCGGCAATGACTCTCTAACGTGTAAACCTCCAAGTTTAGGATCGTCTACAGAAAATTTATGGTTTAAGAGTCCCAAGAAATAGAGTTTTCAGAATATTTTTTCTGTTTGAAGAGCGAGGTTGTCTAATCCAAGCAGCAAACGCAACTTTTTTAACGGTTTTATATACTTTGTATTATGTTCACCAAGGCGTTTACCTACTGATATAGGGTGTCTGATGAATGAGATAGATATAAAATCGGTTACATGTGTTTGCCCATTCTCAAAATAATTTATTATTCAAAACAAAAAATAATGTACAATAATACTAAAGTAAAGCTTGACAAGGACGACAAACTTTTACCACACACCATTCTTAAGCATCTATACACCAGTGCGTTTGTCATAAAATAAGATTTTGCCATATCATTACAAAACTACTCCCAAACAGCTGGAGTTCAGCCACTGTACAGTTATTTCATTTTGAGTTACACGATATACGTCGTTGTGTGTGGAATGGAAAAGTACTGTGAGCTTGGACTAAACCAGCATTTTTGATAGGTTTAAAGTTGATAATGTAGATACGAAAACATATCATTAATATGGCATTTTAGTATTTCATTTGAAACTGTCTATTTTTAGACTTTGTTTATGTTGATATAAAAATATGCACTTGAAAATATCTAAGCGAACATATTTAGTTTCACTTTAATAGAACATCACACAACTGCTGATATCAGTAAGGAGTTTATAATATAAAACACACGTAACAGTTTCACATAACAAAGATTGATCGAAGCGTGGTATTGAAAACTATTAATGCACTTATTTTAATTTACCTTTTCTCTTTGTCATAATTATCGTTATTACAAAAGCATTTTTGTCTCACACTTCTAGTAATAAACAACGAACCTGACTAATCACATTTATTCTACCTCTAGCATGACTTTTTTGCCGTGATTAGCCTAGAGCGCATCGCGTGGTATGAAATATTTTAAATGTTACCTTGAAAAGCCAGGCAACAAATCTCATCAATGTTGCTCGGTTAAGATCATTGCCATGGTTGCGTACATCGCAGCAGAACTTTGCAAACAACAATTTTCCTACAGCACAGTGAAAACACGCTAATTCATTTAGGCCTAATTATAAACAATTTGCTCAATGGCCTAAGATTTCAGTTATTTTAGTTTTTCTTCATTACTCATGCAAGCCCTTTCCAAGCATTATTTGAAGAATATTGAACAGCATGGAGAGTCCCTATAGATGACAACGTCAGAAATTTCGCCAGCACTGTAGGCATATTTTATACTGAAGTTAGACAGGTGAACTCTTTATATATTTATTGTAACTTGTAAAAGAGTGAAGGTACAAACATTTATGCGATATGATACTGACCGATAAACTTAATGAATTAATGTGGCCCAATCCTCTATTAAGTTAAGTATTTCTTGTATAAATATTATGATCATCTAGAAATTGGGCCTATGTTTTTATAACCATTTTACAAGTGTAGTGATGTGCATAGACAAATATGGCTAAGAAAAATGTAGGACTAAATATACTATGTGACATCACTAATTAATCAGATTTTAGTAATATTTGTGTTCGTTCATAAACACTTAGCATAATATTCTATTAATGTATAATACATAATTTTATGTGACCTAGTTTTTTTGTAACAATCATACTTTTTCATTGGGGAGAAAGCTAATTTCTCGTGTTCATTTTGTACCATTACGGTGATGAAATACTGAAAAGAACGCTTATTATGAAAGTTTGTTTAAAAATGTACCTCATTTGTCATAAAACGTAATATAATCGTTTCGATTTTATTACGTTTTTTAAAGTGAACATAAGAGAGTAACATAACTCGGTATATATGTATTTATAAAACTTTTCCAATTATAATAACGTTTACGTTACAGAAAAAAGTTAAGTGGATATGGGTGGAATTGCACTACTGTATGCTATAAACAAGTTTTGTTAAGATAATTATGTTGAATACTTTACCATTATGCCTTTCTCAAACGAGGCGCCTCGCTCAATCATTGGTACGACTTCTGGATAGTTTAAAAGATCTTCAATACTGTCAATAATATCAGAAGGTTGTTTTATCGCAAACGTTGACATCATGTGTCCACTAAAACTAGCCATTAGCACAAAACAACCTAACCACCACGAACCAACTAGAAGACGAAGAGATATCCTCTCAGGGAGTTGGACCATACCTTTGTAAGGAATTGGAAAGAATATTATCACATTGAAGAAAAACGCAAAAAATGTTACTTTAAATATTTATGTTATAATAGATTAATGTTCAACTTCCAGGTTAAGTTCGTTATATTTAACATCACTGAAAAAAAAAACCCCAAAAAAACGGCTGCATTTCAAAACTGAAAAAGAAAATGTAATTGAAAGAAATAGTATTTCTCTTTGTAATATGATATACATATATCAAATGTGTGGCCTACATTCCAAATAGTTTCATTAAACTTTATGTAAAAGAGGTTATAAGAACTATTTTGAGCAAAAGATAGCAACAACCAAGTGTAGTAAAATGTTCGGACATTTATTATTGTATAAAAGTTTTACCATCACCTTGAAACAATACACTAGTAGAATAAACCCAAAGATGTCCCATAACACCCTTTATTCCGCCATCTTGTTGTTCTTGAGCAAAATGGAACATTCTGTTGCTTATAAACGAGATGATCAATATAGCTGAAATAAGCGATACCCATACCTAAGTAAAGAAAGGAATTTGAATTGTTGTATAAGGCAGAAATTATTCTGAGAATACAAATGCCATTTTATCTAACAACAGGTCGTGTATTGAACTAATTAATGATTAAAATAAAGTAAGATTCGTGCTGTTAATTAAATTCATTCTTATGAGAGATATTTGTTAATTAAAATGAACGTGTTTTATTTTGAAATTCTTTGTTGAGAAATTAGTTATGAAACATAGTTCTCGTGTAACTTCATAATGAAAACTTTTATCGTTAAAATGTATTATGGATCACATAGTCACAAGTATATTTCGTGTGATATTAAATTAGAATGCGAATTTTAATTTTCTTTATTAAATAAGATACATAACATGAATTCAAAATATATAATAAAAAATCGTTGCATTTTCATGATCCTAATTTATTCATAACTACTAGGAATGTCCCATCTGTGAAAGAATAATTGCTTTTGAATTAAAACAAAAATATTATTTATTATAAACATGTTTCACTCATACTTGGAGATATATAGATGTAATTTTAGTTTTTACTCCAAAATCACTGTCATTTTATTGATAGGGTTTAAATAAAGTGTGATTTTGTTTTAAATTTTGCTATTTAGATAAAAGTGGAACAGTAAGGGATTATTATATCATTACGACAAAAAATTTATAGAGATTTGGAAATATTCCATTCTGATCACATAACTATTTGATTATTTTTTCTGTTTGTGAATGCAAGAAAATGAACAGGAAATCAATAGAATGCCTATATTGCCTAGTGACTTTTACAATCACATAATGTTTTATGCGTATTTGAAAAACGAAATAATACTGGGCCAAAGCTAAAAAATATTAGCATTCAACCCACTATCAAGGCACTTTATTTAAATTCAACTAGAGGATCTGTGTTGTTTTAAAAAAAGTCGAGAGTGAATTACGCTTTCCACATTAATCAAATAAAGTTAATGAAGAAATAGTTCTTAGTTAAATTCAGAAAGATTTAGTTTTGATGTACACTCAAGGAGGTATAAAATCAAACAATTCGTGATAAAGAAGATTCAATATTTGCTATAAATTTTATAAATAGCGACAAAGAGTTATCGGTATGCTTACTACAACACATTTTAAAAGCATAGATAATAAATTAGCATATTGGGAAAAGTAAAAAAGTACCTTCCACTGAAATGCTGAGAACAAACTAAACGCTGTTAGTTTGATGCTTGGACTACGAACCAGAAGAGACAAGGAGTCAATCATTATCGGGCTTGTGTATGTGAGAATGTCTAACCTTTCAACAGTTATCGATACTGGGGTCATTATCAAATCTACTTCCTGTAAAGTTGCATATAAATTCTGGTTAAATTAATGTAACGTTACACTTTACTTTGATATTATAGTTATAGCTTAAACATTTGGAATTGAAAGTTATTTACATTGAGTAAAATTATGCTGCAATAACCATAAAAGATGGACCAAGGTGCATCTCCATTCATCATAGTGACAATAATGCTAACTAAATATTAATGAACTATTTTAAATTCTCTGATTAGAGTTTTACCAAGAAAATACATTATGTTCTAAGAAAATTACAAACCAAAATGTTAGAGTTTATTTAAAACTTAAGTAATATAGTCAACTGGTGACAATTGAAACGTAGCTGTATTTATGAGTTGTTTAACTAGGATAATCACCAAACGTCAATTGTAGCATTCAAGTAATTATGAAGGAGGAACTGGCTCCATACTATTACAGTTAGGCTTAATTTAATCAATTAAAGTTCTGATAATATAACTACATCTATTGGTTGTTTAGTATTAATTTACTGAAATTAAAAAGAAATCACATCAATAAAAAGAATAAGAAAAAATTTATGATATATAAGGAAAAGTTAAATGTCACGCTTTAATAACGAGAAAAAATAATACGTGGTGAAACAATATATGTATATATATATATAACACACTCAGAATTAATATAGAAGAAAACATGATGTTAGATGACTTGGTATAACTTACGAATGTAACTGGTTAATGATAAACTAATTGTATTTGCTAGTATAAATTACGTATTAAAGAATTAACTTGGCATTATCTTTTAAGACATTACAGTTTTGAAATTATATCGAATCTTTTAAATCGATTACTTTTTAAAATTTTACAGCATTAAAGCACTTTAGTGGCACATAAGTTTTTAATTAGAATTTCCAAATAAATGAAAAACAACAACATGAAATGTTTTGATTAATTCAAGAATGGAGTTATTCACTTATAATTCATTTCATTAACTTTGGCTTGTTCAGGTTCACCTGTTCTTTACAATTAATAGTAGCAAATGCTTGATAAAAGGAATAGCTACATATTTATATTAGTTAAAATTCAATCAACTTTCACGCCTGTTGAAATTTTTATAATATTTAAAAAAAAAACAACTTATACGTGTGTGTATGTGTATTATTGCCCGGCATGGCCAGGTGGTTAGGGCACTCAACTGGCAAACATGCTCGCCCTTTCAGCCGTGGGGGCGTTATAATGTACGGTCAATCCCACTATTCGTTGGTAAAAGAGTAGCCCAAGAGTTGGCGGTGGGTGGTGATGACTAGCTGCCTTCCCTCTAGTCTTACACTGCTAAATTAGGGACGGCTAATGCAGATAGCCCTCGTGTAGCTTTGCGCGAAGTTCAAACAAACAAACAATGTTTATTATTCACGATTCCTATTAATTTTAGATAAGAGTAGCAGGCTGTATAGATTTAGCCATGCTGACTTACATAGAAATTATATATGTGTCCAAAATTAATGTTAATCAATGTTTATTTTATATCTTGGCCTGGCATGGTGGGTTTCAATCTCTTCTCCGATTATGCTCGCCCTTTCAACCGTGAGGGCGCTATAATATGACAGTAAATCTCACTATTTCGTTGTTAAAGAGTGGTCCAAGAGGTTAGAGGTGGGTGGTGTTCACTAGCTGCCTTCCCTCTAGTTTATTATTTCTAACTTAAAGACGGATAGCGTAGACAGCCTTCGAGCAGCTTTGCGTGAAATGAAAAACAAACAAACTTTATCTTTGTCGCTTCACATAGCATATAAAATTCAAAAGGATCTTTAAAAACTTATTGTTTTAGACGAATATATTCTATCTTTAATCTTGTGCTTTTATATTGTAATTTCTTAAGGATCATTACCCTCTACCACGGAGTGGAGGGGGAAGAGTATTTGGGTCCGTGCTCGTATCTCGAAAATTTAAAAACTGATTTAAGTGAAATTTAGAGGTGGTAGGGTGTCCCCATAGAACGGTCCTTCCCAAATCTGGTTTGGATACGGATTCTGGATCACTTTGAAACATTTTTATAATGGAGATATAGAGCATTTTCTCAATTTGTTGATAATAACTGTGTAAAAAAGTGATCTGATTAGGACCGAATAGAAAAAAAAAAGGCAAGGGTATGCAATCTTTCTGATTGCTTTTGTTTTACTTATTTTTTTACTCACATTGCGGCTAAGCATTCCAATCATACCAGTCCAACTTCCGTTTTTCTTTGTTCCCCATTGCCGGTCGTCTGGCATTAAACAGGTATACCTATGATGATGTAAGAGTTTCGTTAAGCTTCATTTCAATAACACAGTACACAATAGAAATGAAAAGTCATTTTACACACACTCTCTATTACTTGGTATTAGATATTATAAAGATATTGCGATAGTTATATACTTTAACACAATGGCATACATACATACTTACGTATATGTCTTATGAATTACGTTTTCGCTGACATTGGTTACAATATTACATAAGTCATAAGTTATAGCCGGGACTTAGGTATCAGATATACAAAAATTAGTATTCAAGATTATGTAAAGATGAGCATTCTAAAACTTGCAAATATTACTTCTAATTCAAACTAGCCTATTGCTTTTTTAAAGATAATAGTAGAACATAATGATTTTTTATATTTGTAAACAACTGCTTTGGTGTGCCTAGATAAGCGAACATCTTGAGATTGCGTAATGGTTCTTAGCAATCAAGCTACTTAGAGCTTGATCAAAACCATTGTCGAGAATATCACATTGAAAAATACGTCTAACTAAATCTATTTATTTATTTCGTTACTGTGGCTTTATATATATATATGTGTGTGTGTGTGTGTGGTGCGTATACCACATTGGCCGAAATGTATTTGAAAGACACTTTTTCGTCAATATATTAAAAAAAAGCATTAATATAAATATATCCGGGCTAAGCAAAAAAAAAAAAAAACAAAAAAAA
>NW_013665750.1:256851-265410 GCF_000517525.1 Limulus polyphemus
GTGTGTGTGTGTGTGTGTGGTGCGTATACCACATTGGCCGAAATGTATTTGAAAGACACTTTTTCGTCAATATATTAAAAAAAGCATTAATATAAATATATCCGGGCTAAGCAAAAAAAAAAAAAAACAAAAAAAAACAATCTTTCATTATACCTATACAAAAATTAATGTCTAAGCTTTTTACTTTGTTTCTTATACTTGTGCTTTAGCAAATTTAAAGTTTTAAAAGTAAAGGCATTCTTTAATACTTTATTTTCTTAATGGATCTGTTACTGTCGTATTAAGATACCCAATGAAATGTTTACTTGATAGATTATGGAAACTGGTTTAACTTATCACTACTTAGTGAATTACATAAGGATCAAGAAACAATTGTACTGTACATTTATATCAAAAATAGGCAAAATATTTCATCCACAAAACATACTTACGTGAAATTCAACTTTTTTGATAAGATATGTAACAGCTCAGCCATTGGTCCGCGGACGAACACACAAGACCCGTTGTTTGTTACATGAATATAAGGGAGCCACTAATTATGAAATGTAGTAATCAAGCTTGTTAATGATGTAAAATTAAAAACAACTAAAACAGTCAAGTTGAACCTGATTAATTTGCTATATACATTGTAGAATGCAATTTGGTCATTATGTACATTCAATTTTGTGCATTAAATAAAAAGCACAGTCTAGATAGCCCATAGCAGTTTGTAAACATCTTATATGTTTATTAGGTATATTGAAACAACAGATGTCTACACTTTCATTACTTTTATATTTCTAATACTGATGCAAATATACTTAAATCACTAATAAGCTGCACTTGATGGATGTATATTGGCTTGAGTGAAGCCGTTATAGAGAGTTAAGACAGAACATTTTAACATTAAAAATATTTTAAATTCAACTTAGCCTTCATCTGGTGTATTAATATATCACCACCTTAAGAAGTAACGTTATCTTATTATATCACCACCTTAAGAAGTAGCATTATCTTATTATATCATCACCTCAAGAAGTAACATTATCTTATTATATCATCACCTTAAGAAGTAACAAGATAATGTTACTTCTTAAGGTGGTGATATAATAAGATAATGTTACTTCTTAAGGTGGTGATATAATAAGATAATGTTACTTCTTAAGGTGGTGATATAATAAGATAATGTTACTTCTTAAGGTGGTGATATAATAAGATAATGTTTACATGCTGTCTCTTTTTTAAGGTACTCCAGAAAAGGCAGTGTATCAAAGGTAATAAAAGACCAGAAGTGCGACTTTAAATATTAAAGTACATGTAAACACAGAATAAAAATTATGTAATTGGTGCTATATTCATTATGGACTGGTACACTGAGTTTTTTACTGTTGAAGAGAAATATTTTTCTCTGTGTGAAAAACTGTATGTTATGAATCCTTAACTGCTCCGAATCATTTATTGAGCGTTATTTTCCTTTCCGTATTCGAACCATTTTTTTAATAAATATAAGTAGAGAGAGAGAGAGAGAGAGTGAGAAATGAAGAAAGAGAGACAGATGTATAACTTTTTTTTTTTTTTTAGATTTTTCTCGCAAAGTCATAAAAGGAATACCTGTAAATAGTTGTCCTTGATTTAAACCAATTGGCTAGAGGGAAGCCATCTGCACTAGGTTACTGTTAATTGACAGAACAGTGGGATTTCATTTGATCGTCCCTCTTATAATAGCACACCGACAGCTCCAAAGTGCGCAGCACAGATTTGTGGCGAACGGACGCGAACCATGAATTTTTGGATTCACAGTCCGGGCATGCCAAATCTTGGACCACGTCCAGCACTATATAACTGCTGTATTATATTGCTCATATTTACTGGAGTACAACCGAAAACAAACATCAAAAAGTTGTATAAAATCCCATTAAAAACAATCTTTGGGTTTAAACACAGAATTCAATGTTTTTTTAAACAATGAAACAATAAGACGATGCTCATGAGCACTGTAAGTGTTGATAAAGATTTATTTACTGACATTTTTGGCAGCTACTTAATATCAATACCAATTTTACAAAAATCGCTTTATAATTAGAAAGAAAGAAATTTTTTCAATAGTACAGAAAAATTTCATGTTTTTTTCGCTTAATCCATAATATAACACATATTTATAATAAAAGTCACACAAAGTGCGAATCTCGTGTGAACTGTGTTTGCCTAGATATTAAAAGAAGAGACTAATCCTCCATGAGGACTTCATGAAGATTTTAGCGGTAAAAAATAAATATGTATAAGAATTTGATTATCCAATAGAGAAATAGCTAAAAGTAGTTGTACGAGGACAATTAAATAAACTGTAATAGGCGCTTGTTGCTAAGTAATTGAAATGTGAACTATCAACACTGTCGGCAAATATTATTTATTTAAGAAAGAAATGCAAGTGTCAATTAATTAGTATGCGGCAAATATTCCTCTTAACTGCTTTTCATAAACTTGATGCTACTCGCTTATTGATAGCATGATAATAATAAAACATAACTCATCGTTTTAGGATAGGTATATCCAGCCAGGGGATATGCTTTAAAAACCTCCACACATATATGTATTTCTCTTATTTGTTACTTTTTGTTTCAGTCAATTAAATATCTTTGAAATGGCAACATATTTAGAAGCATAATGTTATGATTTCGTAGATCTGTATAAAATTCAGTTTGCGTAGAAAATACTCATAATTGTGTTTATCTTTTCTCTTTACAAAATACATTGGCATAGCATGCTACATGTATTATTGCTATATCTTTCCATTTTTTGTATTCAGACACATTTATATCATATTTGAATATTTAACAATGGTTTTCTTAGCATACCTAACTCTTAGTTTGAAATATAGGGTGTCTGAAAAGTCTGGAACTATATTGATTTGCAACTTTTCTTTATTTCAGATACGTGAATGATTACGGTGCTGTCAGAGCTGGAGTAGGTTGAGCTAATCCTGCTGTTAATCCAAACTTGTTTCCAATGACAAGAACGGTGTATGGAACACATTCTGTAAAATTAGTTGAAGTGTCTATGGTTCCAGACTTTTCGGAAACCCTGCAGTGAAAATTTATTTACATATTCACACAAAATCAAATTTGTTAACTTAATGTTATTCGTTTGATAAATTGCTGAAAGCTAGCAAAAAGCTATTACGAGTCACAAAAGAGTTTTGGTGAACATAATTTTCAGAGACGTTCGTTATTGTTATTATTTTTTTATCTAAGCTGCTACGAAATAGTTGTTTCAACAGAAGCAAATGAGACACTTACAAAACAAAAACGTCTTTTTCCATAAATCAAAAATACTTAAGCCTAACTGATCGTAACTGTTTCTCTACCACCTAGTAGAACAGTTAAGTTCTAGTATCTGAGCGAATATTTCGAAGCTTTGTTTATTATATTCTAAAATGACCACCATTATTGGAATACATCCAACGTATCTTATACCTTAGATACATTTGTTCTTTTGTTTGTTTGCAGCTTTTGCTACACAAGGTTTATCTGTATATAGTGACCCCTAATGTTGAGTTAATAGAATAAAGGGAAGACAGTTAGCCAACCGCACCCATTGTTAACTCTTTTGTTACTTCTATGGGACCGAATATTGAGTTTGACCTTTGTACCTTTAGCGCATCCGTGATCTCGAAGCACGGAGCGTATTTTTGCGGCAACAGGAGGAGAACCATGAACACTCAGAATCACAGTCTCACTATGCTAACTTATATATATATATATAATTCGATTAACAGTCCGCGTTCTACATAAAACATAACCTTTTATTCTGTAAAGGGTATGTGTTAAATAACATTCACAAACGACCCCCCCCCAAAAAAAAACTTGAAAGATATCTCATGAACTAAAAAAGTCAGTAGAACTTCAAACTTCTATTTGTAGTTCAAAAATACTTTTTGGTAATAACATTAAAATCAGTTTGAATTTAAGACACGTTTTATTAAACCATGAACATTAGCAAATGTAGTTTCAAAGGTTTTGAACTAAAACCATGTTGCAATCAACATTTCTCTCTTAGTATCCTGAGAGGTTTTAGATTAAGATAATCGATAGTTCTCACTCGGTACCCTGTACAATATTGAGTTACCATACTAGCATCTTTCAACAATCCAATAACATATTCACACCACAGCTATACGATCAATTCTGGTTAACAAAATGCTATCATGTCTAAACGATAGAAAGTATATTCCCCTCCCACAGTGTTTCATCATGTCTTGATGTCATATTATTGAGTATAGAATAGCACTTAACCGTCATTTTCAACACATTAGTCAAACAGAGATAGCTTGAAACTCCATTTGTTATAGAAAGAAAAACTACAAAATATATAGCCAAGGGACTTTTGTTTTACGTCTATTTGATGTACATATACAGAGACCCAGATATCTGTTACCAGAGTATCCTCTACCACAAGAGCTTTGTCTTGTTTTGAAACAAGAAACGGAATTGATTGTCATTCTCATAACTCGCTAACAGTTAACCTTATGGAGCGTTTTCAGTAACATCACGTCTCCTTCGATTTGCAGCACAGCATACAAATCACTTTGCTACAACCGGCTAGTTTATTTGTTGGTACGTTTACTTGTTCAATAACTCTAACATAAATAAAAAGAAAACGAGAATACAACTTTAATTATAAGAGTCATGAATGTTGAAAAATAACTTTATACTTATATTGTCTGAGAAGTAGATTTTTAGAGATTTAGGTTAGGTTTATGATAGACGTGCTTGCGTTTTGTGGATAAACCTAAACGTTCGCATGTTTTAAGTTTCTTAGTCTATCGATTAAAATTTGTAAGAGGTAAAATTGTGTTATTTCAAATGTTTTGTTCTTACAAAATGGTTTAAATATAACATAAAAAATGCGTTTATGTAGAACCAGAAATGAATTTTTTATTATATTGGTTTTATTTGATTTTGTTACAACTAAATATATTTCTTTTCAAATGATCTTAAAACATAATTTACTTGCTTTGTGACCATATTGTTGAGCAATCACGAAAAGACCTAAGTCAAAATTCAAAACATAATGAACAGTTTCATTGTTAATTTAACAAAAACCTGCGTGTTATACCATCAAATTAAATTTCTTTTGTTATCATACTATTTCTTTAACATTAAAGCTACCACAATGTTTTAGTTGCTTTAACAAACCAAGCTTTACGATATATAACGGTATAATAGCATTAAAATAACAAATTTTGAGCCTTTTTATTAAAAAACAATATTGGTAAGAAAGAATGTACAGATTAAAGCTAATACAAAATATTTTAAAAACACATAAATTTGATAAAAATCGCACAGTTAACGACAGCTGTACAACACACGGATCTGTTATAAATTGCACAATTAATTATACCTGTAAAACTGCTACTCTTATGTGGTTCGGTTGTTTGTTGTTTCGTTTACAAGAGAATGAACGAGGTCTCGTGGATTCACAAGATGATAGCCGAATTGGAAATACTCGTTGACTTTTTGGATCCACACCTAAGTTAGATGCAAATGAACAAACGTAGTTATAGTTTAATGTAAGATTAAATAAGTAAATAAGGGATACAATTTTGCCACTTTTAAACTATTACTGTTGAAGCTTAAGTATCACAATAGAAGTAATAACCTGTTTCTACTTTCAAGAAACGATGTATCACTTTAAACATTTTAAACTTTGCTTTGTTTTAGTCTTAACAATTACAATAATCACAAAAGGCCAGGAACAGAATTTTATACCCAGTTCAATACTTTCTTTCTTCACAAACTTTTGAATTAGATTGCATATGGATTCGAAAGTTTAATATCTGTTTGATGCACAATAATAACCATATCATTTTTATTCAAAAGTCGTAGAGATAAACGATAGCTTAATCCTGAAATGAGGAGCAGGTATCAGTTCTTCAGAAAAGATTCCGTAAACCCAAGTATTGTATCATATTGAACTTTCGATAGGATATCTTACTGGTTGAACATATCATTAAAGTTTATTTTTAATCATTGCATTTTTCTTTTTTCATCTGTGTTTCAGATAATTTAAAATGAACACACCAATAATCTATCATCTGTGTCGTGAGAGTAAGCTAAAGGAAAGGAATATACCAGAGAATATACATTATATTTTTGTAAAAGATTTCATTTGAATAATTATTATATCTATACAATTAATCGTAGCATATCACCCAGTTTGCTGAAGTTTGAAAATCCAAATAAAAATATTAATCAAATATTTAATGACAGAGAATTCTAAGGCTCAAAAATGAAATAATCTTACTACCAGTATGAAAATTGCTATCACATTCCAGATACAATTAGAGTCTAATATAATTAAAAAAGAAATATGGGATTATTGTTTAGGTATTTATATATACATGTATTTAAACGCATAGAAATATCTTCCCATGTTGTAGGAACGTGATAATTACCCCATGTAAAGGATATTAGAAATACTGAATACGCTTATGTAATTGTGCTTTGTGTACCTCTGAATTTAATTAGAAAATGTATGTTATCTTTTTGAGTGCTTGTGAAATTGCAAATAGTTTTCTGCTGTCTATGTTTACCTTACTCATAGGAAATTGTTAATTGCTTGAGTTGGAAATTTATGTAAAATTGTCATTACTAAGTTCACTGTAACAGAACGCTTAGCAACTTTTGTTGGCATTGAAAGCTTGTAAATATTTAGCAAATTCCTGGAATAAACGACGTTTTCAGTAAATATATTTATGCACATATATATATATATATAGAGAGAGAGAATCATATACAATCTTAATGTAAGAGGAATTTCTCTCAAACTTATCCACATGGGAACATACCGAAATAAATCATATGTATGAAGAATGGTGTTTTAAGTTATGTTTTGACTAAATAAATAAAAAAAAGACAGTATTTTTTTTTCTTTTAATGAACAGGAAGATCTGACGAAAAATAAAACTGTAGTTGAGAACGAAGGTCTTAATATATCTTTTAAATAAGTTAACCGTCAACAGACCATCCTAACATTACCTACCATTTAATTGTTTTGAAGCTCTCTTTAACATGCAATCACAGCCATTAATACACAAAGTCATTAAACTATAAAATGAAAGATCTTATAATATTTAGCTATCTGTAGCGTAGTGTGATTTAAAAAAACATATACTAATATAATAAACTCCGCAATACAAATCTGTTATGCATGATAAACAAACTACATTAACTGTCATAGTAGATTTTCCTTTAGTTCCTTACGAAAGCAACTTAGTTTAATGATTGTGAATCGAGACATAAAAAGAAAAAATCATGATGTCATAGCATTGCTCTATCAATTTCTGAATTAAGTCGGTTTTAGTTTAAATTATTTCAAACAATGCTTAAAAATAATTTTGAACAACCGAATATGGAAACGACAGAGATCGTATTAATTTTATAAAACAAAAAGTTTTAATGTCGACTTAACCTTAATTTTTTTACTAAGAAATGCTGTAAAGATTTCAATGTAATAACGTAGGTTAACTAAAGTTCAGTCTAATTTACTTTTGCTACCACTGTTTAGTAATTTCATAGCTCAACATTCATATCTGTCTGATTAACCCTTTTATAAAGTTATGAACACAGCCGATCCTTATAAAAATGAAACTCGTTTTGTTATTTGAACACAAAATAAGTCTACAAAATAATCAGTTCTTTATTTTCACTAACGTTTAATTTTGTGTTAAGATTCTTAAAGCTTACGACCTGAATTAAGCCACTGTGAAACACATTTATATACTCATACGCCAGTACATTTAAAGTATAATAAGGAAGAAGATTTATTACTAACTTTTTCCGAAAAGAACACCATTATTATGACTGCACGAAACTGTCTGAAATTATTGAGTGCTGTAGCAATATTTTCCAAACTTAAAAAAGGAAAACAAAGTTTTGTAAAGTTCGAAAACAGAGAAAGAGATAGATCAAACAATAGATTAATAAGATTACCCTAGCATGAAAATAGCACAAAAATAAAACTTATTGAAAAACAAACATACTGTAATGTTGTTAACATTGAAATTTGTAAAATTATTGACCTAAAATACTGTGTACATATTTACTTAAACGTTTTATTTATTAAAGGGTGTTATATAAATTACAGAAGTAAATGGGTATTGATGGGAATAATTATAACTGTTTATAAATATATCTAATAAATAATTTCAGTAATTATTATGGTATATCAACTATAATGTGACCGACTCATCACAGGCCCCTTACAGGTGGCTCAGCTGTAACTCTCAAAGTATAAAACACTAAAAAAAATTCGGATTTAGATACTCCAGGTGGGCAGAGCACAGATAGCCCATTGTTTAGCTTTGTGGTTAACAAATAAACAAAGATTCTACACAGTAAGACTACCTATGGTTTTTACAATAACGTCCATTTAATACTGGCACAGTTATATAACAACTTCACAAAAAGAGTTAATGCCTGACGTAAAATAAAAATAAGTATATTAACACATGGATTTTTGACTTTGAAGAAGCCGCCACTTAAGTTAAACTTATATATATATATATATATATATATATAT
>NW_013665750.1:265742-283314 GCF_000517525.1 Limulus polyphemus
CCTCCCACGACTAATACTTATGCTTGGACACTATTCTGTAACATGCTTTGTATGAAAATGTAATGGTTAATAGAGTGATGTGACATCAACAAGAGAAAACATATCCTCAACTTTGTGGATCTGTAAATTACTTACCTTCATCAGGGTTGTTTTGAACAGTAGTCGAAAGACATGTGAAAATGAATATGTAGCCAAATAGTAGGTATTTTGTATAATGCATCATTGCTTGAGTAAACGTATTGTTGAATGTTAGTAGTGTTAAAGAAATTCGCCTTAAATAGTTTACTAACAGAGAACACATACAGAACTGATAATGACTCCAATAGAGAAACCAACCAATCAATTTTCAAGTACACTCAATGAACAATGGCGTCATAGAGCTATTGTCATTGGTCATATAAACTGTGAGTTTACCAGTGAAAATGCTACATTCTTACCATATTTAGGTTGTTGTTTTTGTATCTCGAAATATGTGCGGTTTACTTGTTCACATTGTTATTGATCTCCTATTGGTCACCGTCGAAATAAAATTTATTCTGCTGTTGTTACACATTATAGTTGTATCTCATTCTAAAGATGTGAACAGAGTGGACTCCATGTAAATAAAGGAAAAATAGAAAATAAAATTTATTCTGCTGTTGTTACACATTATAGTTGTATCTCATTCTAAAGATGTGAACAGAGTGGACTCCATGTAAATAAAGGAAAAATAGAATATTTGTAAAAAGGATTCTTATGATTATCCAAAAACATTCCAATGTTAAAACCATGGTTTCACAAGCTATTTAAATATATCGAAAAAACATTTACTAAAAAGAATTAGACCAGAAAAATAGTAAGTCTATTTGCATAAGAAGTAATAATACTCTAGAAAGAATCAATGAAATTATTATCGTTTTGCACATTTGTTGCAGGCGATGTAGCTAACTGGCAAAAAACATCAACAGAGAAATATACAAACATATATTCTCAATGTCGGTATAACAGTTGAAAATCGTAAAATGATTCCGTCACCGATGGTTCTCACAATTTCACCCGTGGGGCGTTATAGTGCGACGGTCAATCCCACACTTCGTTAGAAAAAGTAGTAATGAATTGACTGTGAGTGATGTTGATTATTTACTTTCCCTCTGGTCTATTACTTATATATATTAGGGACGACTAATGCACGTAACCTCCTCTTGAGTAGGTTTGCGCGAAATTCAATAAATAAACAATAATAAGAAAAGGATATATAACATAACTTGTTTCAAAGTTTCTTGTCAGTATAAGAACACCTAATTCATTAACACACAAAACACAAATACTGTTTGCCTTCTGAAGACAAATTTACAACTTTTTAAACGAAGTAAAGAGAAAAAAGTATGGGATTTAATTTTTTACAGAAATTTGAAACTTTCACTCCTGTAGATTTACAGTGTTATTGATAAGAAATTTAAGAAAAGTTAAAAAGTTATATAATACGAATGTAGTAATTAAGAGGTCGAAACTAAAAGTTAAGTTTTTTAGATATTCAGTAAAACTATCAAAAGCTGTTTGGAACAAATACTAGCTGAATAAAAGCATAAAAATTAGCATAAGGCCTGGTGAGTAATATTTAAGTCAATAAAGCATGAAAGAATAAGCAACGGTCTGTTTGTTGTTAAGCACAAAGCTATATGTGCTGTTCCCACCACTGGTATCAAAACCTGTTTTTAGTGTTATAAGACTTATCGCTGAAGCATTGGGGAGCAATAAGCAAAGGAATTAAGAGCAGGAAAAATAATTAAACAATCAAATACAGCTAGTCAGTCTAAATATATTAAGTTCATTTATATATATAAAGACGAAATATGTGTTTGTTTACACCCTAACTCCTCCAAGCCTATTGGGTCAATCTCAACCAAAATTTGTATGTAAACATTATGAACTATGGGGAATGTCGTAACGGTTAAAACTGAATTTAACCCTATTTTGTAAAGCCTGTTGGTTAATTACTCCCACCCTATTGAGTTAATCTCAAACATTATTGGTAGGTTGACGCTTTAGACAGTGTTGAATATTCTAAAGAGATTCAAGGTCAAAGTGTGAAAGTTGCTGGATTGTTTCTCAAACAAAGATGCAATTCTCATGGGCAATGAGATGTAGGGTGTTCAAGAATGGGATCACCTAAAAATCTTTATTTGTTAGTAGATGGAATGCAAACCGCTAATGTTGTTTATGAAGAACCTTTGTTATAATTTTAAAATTTTGAGATAAAGTTTATATTCAAGTTATTACTTTGAAATATACAATCGCTGTTAAACTTACGTTGTTTTAATTAAGTTTAAACATTCCGCGTCAGTTGACGGATATTTGAGCTTGTACAAGATAAAATCAAGCTGTCATTAAAAAACAATCGGCAAGTGTATGTATTTGTTACTGATAAAAAATGTTACTAGACAAGAATAATCCCCTAGTAGTTCAGTGGTGAATTTCTGGCCTTACAATATTAAAATCCAGGTATTTCATTAAACCAATTCTGATTTGAATTTTCACACATAGATTAGCCCTTAGCAACGTTAAATAGTATATAAGTCTAAAAAAGGCCGTGTCAATAGTCATTGAAACTACTCATGTTCAGATAGACAACGTAGTTACTGCGTTTTTATGAAGCGTATTATTCAAGTATGACTTATTTGCATTAGTGTATTTCCTAATTATCAGTAATAAAATTAAGTGTTAATGCTTTTGTTTTTATATTAAAGCTACGATCACGATTCGTAATAAACTGAGGCTTATATCTGTTCTTTTCATTGAAGTTTCCCTGATAATTTAGATAATACATATTCTTGGATTAACTTTATTTTCTTACACAGTTTTTTAAACTTACGTTAATAAACAGTATATGTTCAGAAATGTCCAGTGCAACCTGACATATTATATCATAGAGTGTCAAAAGTTGTGACTGGTGGAAGAATGAGTAGATTTATTGCACATTCTTGTCATACAAAACATCCTTATTTTATTTGTTCTATTCACCATTGGCTGCTATTCTTTTCAGTGGTTGTATTTGTAATAGGCGTTACTTGTGTTTTTGTTTATTACAAGTTGCGTTTTCTACTATTCTAGATGATCCTCATTCAAACTATGGTTGAGCTATAATCTCTTATTTTTAGACTTCTTGTTTGAAGTTTCTCTTTTTCAACTGGCAAATTATACATAAATGTATTTTTCGTAATTTCGTCAAAATAGAACAGTTTTCTAAGTTTCAGAGAATATAACATAATACTACGTTCTAGATTAAACTTTATAATTTGTTTTCGCATATTTCAACCCACTATTTTAAGTTCTAAACTTGACGAGCTTTCATTCGGCGCTCTTACGCTAATAGACCCAAATTATCAGGCAGGCAGTAGCACTGCTTATGTAGAGATGACTCGGATGTTTATCGAAATGGTATTTCAAATATCTCCTCAATAGGTCATCAGAATTTTACAGTACTATACAGTGCTTCCTTCTATAACAATATCTATGAAATGACTGAGTCACAAGTTCTGGAAATATTTGTAAATATCATAGCAAAAAGTCTGAATTTCTTGTTCATATTTCTTATGCTTCCTTTTTATTACATTATAACTGAAAACCCCCAAACAATGGTGCCAAACAGTATCACTGAAGTTTCATAGTTTTAAGACGGAGTACTCACTTTTATAAGTAGTATTAACTAGTAGTAATTTTAAAAAAATCATAATTATAGTGTAAACGATGTTATCATTATCTCTTGAAGTAAACTTTTTTTTCCAAAAACCTGGCGTTTCTTTAGAAAGCTTAATTAAATACAGGGTGAAACAGGAATTACCAGCCGATAATAGATAAACAATAAATATTACAGTTAGAGCCTCATTGTATTTAGAACATGGTTATAAGTACAACCTTTCTATGTCATTTGAAATACTGTATTAAAAAAAAAACAAGGAAAGAAGTAACGAAAATCTTTTGTTTTCAAAAAAGGAAGTAAATGTAGGGAGGACTAATATCAACCTTTCAAAAACAATGCAAACAAAATAGTGGGAATGGCAGTTGCGCATTTGTGTCATCCCTACATAATAACACAGGCAAGAATTAACATATAGTAATATATATTAGGGATGCACGTGTAGCCGGCCAGATATTTTCGGTCCCGGCCGGTATTTGGCTACCCGGTAATACTCGGCTCCGGCCGAGTGTCGAAGTTAGGCATCTAAGCCCTAATCTTTGTGGCAACTAACGTGGTACTGAAAGTTACAGTCAATAATTGGTTTAGTTATAAAAAAAAACATGTTCCGAGCAACAAAAACTGACCATCGCTGAAAGTCGGGGATTCAGAGAACAATAGGGGTTAATAACAGGCATTTCTGGAGAAGGTGGAAGTTTTGAGAACAATAGGGGTTAGAGTTTGAGAGGTTGGGGCTAGGCATTGAAAGTTGAAAGTAAAACTTGAATGTTCTGTTGGTGATTATTCGGTTAAATGTAATAAACGTCAATTTTGTTTTTGTTCCTAATTTTTGTGTATGTTGTTTTTTATTTTTTTGGGGGAAAGGGGAGAACCCGGTCCCGGTTGACACCCGGACCTGATATTCGGCCAAATTTTACTACCCGTGCATCCCTAATATATATTATAACTATTCAATCACAGTCTAGTATATTTTATCCTATTTTTGTCTGTTAACGTTCTACTACACTGTGTGCCTGTGCTATTATGTATTGATGACGCAAATACTATCCCTACTATCATGTTTGTACTGTTTTTGAAGAATTGATATTAGCCATTCCTACATTTACTTCCTTTTCAACGAAAGTTTTATCTTTACTTGTAAACTTAATGTTTTTCGAATAACTAGTTTAAGCAGGATACCTACTTTTCATCATTTTTCAGTGCTTACATTCCAGCACATTCTGTTTTCAGGTATGGAAACTGACAAGATGAAAAAAAGAGAGACATTTTTACCCGGAAAAATTTGTAGTCAAATTATGGTTGCTAAGGAGGGTCAACAACAATGGATTATGTGATATTTGAATAAAAGCAGAAACTTTTCAACTGACATCTCTAGGTCGACGAAAGGGTAGGAAAAACAGAATTTCGACAAAACAATGAACACCTTCCTTTTCATGAACAAAATATTTTGACCATGAAAATAGTAGATTAAAACTGTACTTTATAACTGAACGTAGAGACTTTTTATTTTTTCTAGGGTACAATTTTGTGCATATTCAGAGTAGATAATGTACGGAAATCCTTATTTCAGTTGGCAGAACACCTGTTAGCAGTGCATAAAGTCCTGAATTTGATCCCGTTGGCGGGAATTACAAAAATGAAATTATCACAGCGAAATATATATTTGCTACCATCCGGTGATTGAACTGGAATTTCTACAGACGTGTTGACAAAGTGGAAACTTAAGAAGATAAATATATATTGCACGCAAGAACGAAACAATCAAACAGAATTCCAACACTTAATAAAGCTTTTGGATCTTACAGACAATTTCTATCGTATTTGTGCTAGAGAACTGGTTTCAGAGTGACACATCTCTTCCACCTACAATACAGCAAGACTTTTCGAAAAAATAGAACAAATATCAACTTTTACTAACCACAATGAGCTTTGATCAACAGCCCAGTGTCTTAGACTCATAGCCGGGAGGTTTCGAGTTCGGAGTTTGCTCAAGACATGTTGTGCCTTTAAAAAATTGTTTCAATAGTCTCAGCTCTACAATGGGTACCAGCTGGTAATTGGGGATCAACCCGAATTATACTGCCATCCCGTTTAGGAGGATTATGTTACCTTTCTCATATGTTTGTGCTGTTGAAACAGTAGTTCAACATTGGCTTCTGAATGCTGTCTAGGTATGGGATGGATATGATTGACTCAAGAGTACCTACACACTTTACAGAGTAGTAATTATAAATACCATTCATATATAGGAAGAATACCTTATTGCTAATATCGAGATATTGTTAACCTGTTTCAAATAAATGTCTATAATGCCATCTGTATGTATTTCAAATCACCTATAAGAGTGTCAGGATATTTCTAAAACAACATGAGGAAGTCCAGTAGAGAAACAACTTTTCCTAGCCAACCATAAACGGAAATTTTCCAGGCATAAGCGATGTAACCTTAATAAAAGATCAGATTGGCAGATTGGTTTAAAATTAAATATTTTCTTCTAAACGATATTTGTAGTCTATATGCGACTCAAATTTCAGGGGCTTATGAGTTTATACGTTTACAGTCAATATGCTTTGATTCACCATTGGTCTTAATCTATTAATCACCAAACTACTGTTACAGGGAGACATCCCTCTATCATTAGCCCGAAAAAATTAAAAGATAAACTACGTCATCATCTAAAGCTCAGTTTGTTTCTTTCTGTAAATAACGTTGTTCATCATGTGAGTCTGACAGTTTACACGAGTTTAAAGTAAGTCACATGAAAATTAAAATCTCCTCACGCTTTCGTCTAAATATTTTCGAGTTTAGGATATCACAAAGGTTTGTTTAAGTTAAGCACAAAGCTACACAATAGGCTATATGTGCTTTGCCCACCCCGTGTATTGAAACCTGGTTTCTAGTCCTGGTTTTGTAAGTCCGCAGACATGCCACTGTGCCACTGGGGGTGGTATATCACAAAGGCGTCGCAAAAACGTTTTTCTTAAAGTTGTCAACATTAAAAATTGTCTCTTTATTGAAAATATGATGAACCTAAATAAATAGGCTTGTATATGCCTATTAAAGAGAATTTATTGTACAAATTAAGTAATACGTAGAAAAGAAAATAGTAAAGTAAATCACTATAGGATAAAGGTTTGTTTGTTCTTAACTGAAAAGCTACACAATAGGATATATAGACTGCGCCCATTGTGAGTATCGAACCCAGATGTTTATTGTTATAAGCCTACAGACTTTTCACTGGTAAAGAGAACATCAGTTTTTGCTTTAAATGATATTTGAGCATTACGGTATTTTTCTACCACAAAGGTTATTCCTTGTATTTATATATATATCATTACGTCGTATGTAACGTCGCATTATGACAAGACACTGTAGAATTGAGAAACAAGTTATTTGTTACTAATTTCAACGAACTTACAGCTTGAGCTTGAGTGCCTCATCAGTCTTGTACAATCAAGTGTACGCAACTCCAACTCGGGTTAAGTTTGAATAAAATGAGCTTTCATAGATAGATTGAAACATTTTCAGTAAGCCTAACATTCATATAAACCAACAACGGAAAGTAATGTCTCCTAAGTTTTAGGTACTGATTTGATTTGATTGCCGATTGTTTGTAGGTTCGAGTCACTATTTCATATATAAACTGATCTTAAGATATATTAAGACATATTCTCTCCTCGTTACTCTAAAAATCGAAAGTTTTATTTTTTTATAATAAGAATTGTTCTAAGAGATGAAAACTAAGAACGGAAGAAGAATATCCAGAAATGAATATTTTAATGTTCGTTTCAAGTTATAACATTTTGAAATTGTGGTATTAAAGTATAGAGGTGGTGAGTGATACCTGTTTAATTTATAAAAAATAATTTCTGTTTATGATTCATGCTTATTCCCTTTGCAAATGGCACTTGGCAAGTTGGAATGAAGTTTGATGCGCCGCGTTGGAAACAAACTTTCTTTTATTTGGTACTTTATATACTAAGGATTAGTTCTTGTGGTATTAGTATTTATTTTAATACATATTTATATTGGATTAGAAAACATATACCAGAATTAGATCAGAGCTTCGGTTCCAAGCAATATCAGTTTTTATAGATCCATCTAGGCCAGCGACAGGAAAAATGCCTTAAAAAAGGCACATGGCCAGTGACGCCATATACGTATCTTGATATCAAAATACGTAGCCCTCCAACAAGTATTATTCCAAGTCATCAAACTAAATGAACTGATTATAGTAGATATGACACGAACTTCAGTTGTCAGCTTCTGCCTCATGTGAATTTTGTAATCTAGTGCAAGGTACTATATTTGTCTTATGTTAATAACTACTGTATATCGTTAGGTCCTGGATTTAACATTTGAACATTTATTTTATAGAACAGTATTATGACCCTTAGTAGGTTTACTTTGATTTGTGTACCTATAAAAATGCGAAATACTCAATAAAAATCTTACAGTATATTTGCTTTATTTGACATACACAAAATCAAAAGATTCCGAACCAGTAATTAGTGCGAACGATACAAAAGACAACTCCTTAAATAATACCGTTAAATAAATTATATAACACAAACAGTTTGTTTGTTTAGAGCAAAGCCATATTGTGTTATCTACTATGTCCACTGCGGATAACCGAACCACAGATTTTAGCGTTGTAATTCCGTAAACTTACCGCTGTCCCACCGGGGGCCTTATCTGTCAGTGTCAGTTCCATTAAGAAACACCACTATGTCTATAGAACCCAATGTAAATAATTGGAGTTGTACAAGTGTTGGAAGGGATTTCGTCGTATTAAACAGTAGTAAAGTAGTTTGTGAGTTAGAATGGCACACGCTATTATGCTATTATAGCATTCTCAGCCTAATGCTTCTTGTCATAGAATTCATTACATGTCGAGTACTATTATGATTAACATATATATATATATACATATATAATTGAGTATTTTATTTCTAATTTGGTATTACATTTCTAATTTGATGTGCTTAACCACAGCATTTAATATGCACTACTTAGGGTTATGGTAATTCTAGAGCATCATGTGATACTGCTGTATAATAGCTATAATAACAGAAATTTAATATATTCTGTATGATAAAGAAGAACATAGTTTCACGCTTGATTATGTTGTTTCAGGCTTACGAATTTACATGATAGGCTAGTTTCTCTGATGTGATAAAACATTTATGGATATTACATTTCATATTTCCTTCGTGATATCGCGAATATTCATATTTAACGTTCATGTTTTTTTTTATTGTCATTTATGTGTTTATTGTGAACTACATTTTCATATGCAAATGAGCATTTCTAATTTGCAAGGTTCGATATTTAGCTTAAATAGATTTTACTCGTGTAGTTAGGAAACTTTTCGTTTTCTGTGAATAATTATGGATTTTCGAAATTTCACTACGTGACTAAAGCATTTGTAGTTTAGTAATCTTAACAATCATAATAAAAAATCAGTTGTTCTAAAAGTTAATATTATTTTAAAATGTTATTAATATCCTGAATATTATGGACATAGAATATTGAAAATGTTTAATTAACTTTAAATTTAAAATATTTAATGCTATTAAAAACTAAAAAAACATAGTGAAATTAACCACTTGCAGATACACAAAATTAAAAATGACAATTACTTCACGTAAGCCCTCCAATGGTTCAGCAAAAAGTCTGAGAGATTATAACGCTAAAAATCGTTTTTGATACTCGTAGTGGTTAGAGCACAGATAATTCATTATCTGGCTTTGTGCTTATTAACAAACAAACAGACTTCATTTAAGTAGTCGTTTTCGTATTCTTATGAGTATATTTGAAATAATTATAAAACTTTGAATTTGTCTTATAAAAAACTACTTATGAGCTATATACTTACAAACCTGAAATTGAGACAAGCTAGTATGCGAAAAATATATTATATACAGCACATGTTATTGATTATGTTATTTTAAGCTTATGATCTTACACGACACTAAGAATGTACGCGAGTCAATAAATAAATCAAAAGTAAAATATTTTCATTTACTTCTAACTAATGATGAATAAAGACGATTAAATGACTTGTGTTGAGCCTCATAGCACACAAGATGAAAGGACACAAAAGAAGGTTGCTTTTATAAACAAAACAAAATTCAAATTTATTAATTGTGTGAATATATTAATTTGTTTCTCAAAAAATATTTGGGTAATTAAAAGTAGCATATACGATTAAGAGAAAAGGGAGTTAATTACTGATTTTTCAATTAAAGTAAACAGAATTCATAGAACTTCAAAAATGGAATTGGTTCATGTCTTTTCTCGAGAAGTGGACTTTATTAACAACAGAGAAAGATGAAGACTAAAATATAGACATGAAAATGTCTTTCAGTTTAGTTTAATACAAAAATATGTAATCTTTTATCTCAAAAATAATTGAAACTGATCTAATGGAAATGCTGCTTAGCTCAAATCGTAATGTGTATTTTGCCTCCTTTTATTTTTCCATCTTAAAATAGGAATGATTTTTAATAACAAAGTTTCTATAACAAATTTTACATTAAATCTTTTCATTAATGCAATGTTTCAGAATATACACTTGCTTATTGCAAAATACTTCACATGGCGATACCTTTATTAGATTTATAGTTAGAATATTCTAGAAACAAACAAAAGCAGTGTGAAAGGGAAGAGAAGACAACTATTCACATATGATCTTCACGCTGGTTACATAAGGTATCTGAACATCTTAATTAATAAGAGTGTGAAAGATAAAACAGCACGCAAATGTTTCCTGGGATGCTTCGGCATGAAGGGTGTTTAAATATAGATAATATAGTTGCCAAATACAACCAGATTGGTGGGTTAACATGCAGTCGTAAAATTTAGATACCCATTCTCTGTTCGGGTTATGAACTTAAAAAATGTGGAGTAGATGGAATTATAAATAACACAAAAATCATAACTTTCACTCAATTTATTTATAACATAGCATATTATTACAGTATTAATTATTACCTTACCAAAAGTTTTGTATAAGCTTAAAGAACTCAATATATACTTAAAACATGGTGTACACTATGCCAATGTCAGGGTGACTTTATAGGAAGAGGTAGCTGCTAAAGAGGTGGTGGTAGGGGTGCTTTCTGTTACCCATTTTAACACCCACTTTTTAATGTCCTTCCATAGTGTTTTACGTAATTGATTAATTAATTGACGGCTATTGGCCGCAGGAACGTCTTACAGGCCGAAGTTGTAGAGTCACGGATCAAAGTAGAAAGTGAGTGTAACTCAATAAATGGCTTATTATATAAAACTTATGGTGACTTTTGGAGTAGAAACTTCAGCTGAGTTTATGTATTATTGTAATAGTGGCGACCATTTTTTTATTGCGTTCATCCTAGAGAGTGCTAGCGCACTCTTTGAGATATATAAGACGTTTGTGTGCCCTCCCCTCATACTGTGTGTATGTTTTTTATAGGATATCTAATAAAGCTTTTTTCTTTTGGTATAAGAACGTGGCTCTATCTATGACTGTAGTTAACGTTAACTTACGTCAAAGATAGTAATTTCTCAGTAAAAACAGTAATGGAGTGAAGGGGGTTTGAACCCCCATTAACACGCCATTTGTTTCAGTATATCATCTCACAAAGTTTGGTTAAGATCAGCCCAGCTACCTAGGAGTAGTTAAATAGCAGACAAACAGACAGATACACAGATTTTTTGTGCTTTATATATGTAAATAATAGCTTTAAAATAATTTATTTAATACTAAAAATATTTAAATGATTTAAAAGGCTAAGAAAATTATCTAATCGCTTTTATTCATTATTAATTAGAAGTAAAGGAAATGATTTTACTTGGGGTATATTTATTGATTCATGTGTATTTTTAGAAGTAAACTTTTGATTTATTTATTGATTCATGTTCATTCTTAACACCACTACTTAAATATTAAGTTTATTTATTTATGAGTTGTCATTATGCTTATGAAAAGACAGGGTATTTATTTGTTAGGATACTTTTTACTATGTGGTTGTTCTTGTTTTAAGTTGATTAACTTTACATGAATAAGAAACAAATTTGAAACAGTTTGAAATATATTTTTGAGAAACAGTATACATTTGAATCGGATATGTCAATTAAAAATAACAGAAATTAACTTTAATATTTTAAAGTTCTATGTTACTCGTAAATTAATTGAATTGCAATGGTCAAATGAATAGTGATCCCAAATATTAAACCATGTGGAAAACTTGATAATATTTTAATTAACTTAAGAATATTACGTTGGTGTCTTAAGTGGAACATTTTAATATTAGACAATGTACAAAGTGTGAGGTAATTGTGATTTACATATAAAGAATGTGTAAATACATTTCTTTCAGTCACAAAAGTTAAATTAAATAAAAATACTTTTTAAATAAAAATAAAATAGCAAGATTATGAAGTTACATTTTGAAAATTTATCTTAGCATAATGAACCAAGCAATCCTAATCAAATATTAAAAATGACTTGACACTTAATAGGACATAGAGCTAAAAGCATAGTCTGTAATATTACTAATACATAGTTCATATGATATTTAACTGTTTATTAGTTCAATAACAGAGTACTTTCATTATCACATAATCGCAAAGTTGCATTAAAACTTTACAACATCTTTATATTGAATTCATTTCTATAAAGAATTTTTGTCTAAGATAGAGATCGGAATGAAATTATTTACATTCATGCAAGAAAAGTCTTTAGTAATTAAAATTTTATGCACATGAACATAAACGACATTGATTTTGCAGTATTTTAGATCAAATCAGTTCTTGTTGGGAGTAATATCGTTTTATTGTGTTAGGTCCACGTATTTGATTTTTTTGGACTACAAGAGACAACAAATTTTAGTTTTATTTATTAAAAGGACAACATGATAGTGTAACTTTAATGCACTTCTGTTTAGTTGAAGCAAATATTTTCAGCTTCATAAAAATGTTCTATTTTGTATTCATTAACTATTTAATGCTAATATTAGCGATTAAGCTATTGTAGTTTATTTTGAAGTTAAATAGCTTGTATTAATAATAAATGACCCAATTCTTGTTTCTTCTAGATTAAACGGTTGACTCTGCAAACATTAATAATGTATAAAAGCAGTAGTCACAAGTTTATCGAAGCAGAATAGAGCATTTTTATTTATTTCTAGGTGAGCTGTAGTGCAACACTTTGCGACAGAAGCTCATCTGACGGAACTTGGATGAGAAAGAATGTCGTTCCAAGCACTTATCCAGTTGCTGTTGTTCTCTGTTGCTGTCCAATCACAGGAGAGGACATCTGGAACTTTTCAACAGTTTTCTCTCTCCAAAGAACCAAAATCTGGCCTTTTAGGGACTCCTATTCCTGTAATATCATTGACCCATTGCAACGGCTTGTGTTTGAAAAGTGACTTATGTGTAGGAGTAGGCTATAATAAAAATCGCCAAAAATGTCAGCTGCTGGATAAAATTATAGAGGGAAGCTTTATAGATAATATAAACTACGATGTGTGGGTTAATAAAGTAAGTAATGACGTTTATACTTTTATCAGATACGTTTGTTTGATTTTCTGTTATAAACCATATCCAGAGTTATTATATTTCAACATAGATACGACCAATATAAAATGTCTTTTTTTTGTAATCATTATCGTGTAATAGCAATATTATTATAAGAAAATGTATTGTGAACACTGTCGTAAATTCTATTTTTCTACTGTGAAACTAGTGATAATAAATCATGGGTGAAACATTAAAAATAAACTCCATATCACGCTTTCCCGCTATACTTTTAGAATAGAAAAATTCACGTGAAAAATCACATATTTTTGTGGGGAAATGTTCTATCATTTCAGATAAAGTGAAAAAAATTCCGGATTAATTCTTTAGCTCATAAATTTCTGTGAGTAAGTGTAACAGTAAAACTAAAACTTATCTTTACTTATCATAGATTATAAGATAATATTCAACTTTACGTGCCTTTGGATTTTGAATAAATTTACTTGGTAAATTAATGTTCATGGGTACACCTAAGTTTGTTCGGTAAACCAACAGGCTACTTTGAACTACCGACACAAACTCCATGGAATTTTAGTGGCATGTATTTCAACAGATAACATTCTGTCTAATAACTGGAAATGAAAAAGGAGAGGAAAGAGACATGTGTGTATCTCCAATTTCTACAGTGACTTGTTTTTCGTGGATATTTATTTAAACTATGTGTAAATGTCACTGTATACTTTTAGTTTTTGTGATTCTTTAAAGCGAATTTATTTGGACCTTCCCCAGCCTTTCCAAATACCTTGACGTGGCTGCCTTGTATGACATCATACATTATAAGAACTCATCTAAATAGCTTCCACAGTTTTAGTTTCTTACTTGAGACATTCTGTAGGTAACCTAAGGTGATAATTAATCTTCAAAACATTTATTATCGAAACGATATTGTCGTCTTTCTAGTTTATCCAAATCATTTAATTTCCAAGGAATTTGTTTTTATTTAGCCCCCCAGTGGCTGAATGGTAAGTATGATGACTTATAACTCTAAAAATCGAGTTTCGATACCCACGGTGAGCAGAGCACTGATAGTCTCCTGTATTCTTTGTGATTAACAATAAACAAAACAAACATTATATTTAAATTCTCACTGCATTTGTATATATTAACTGAAAGATTGATTGCATAACGTGTATTGAATTCATATAATGCAGGTGACTTCTAACTATATTTAAGCTGTGGCTACTAATTCGGTTTTTGTTAATCCACACTGAAAAATATACTTTCTTTCGATATGGATAAAACCTTCTAGAGTTTTTTTTTTTTGACATCTAAACTGATTTGGTGTATTCGTATAAATCATCCTCATATCAGCACAAGAAAACTTCTTTTAACTTGTTTATATAAATGAGGATAACTAAACGCAGCTTTATTCATTATTTCATACGTAATGTAAATAAGCATAGAGAACTTGAGAACTTACAACATAATGTTGAATATAAGCATTATGGTACCTGCGGCAAAAAGGCACATGATAAAAATGTCAGAGGACTAGGAAAGCGGTTACTCCAATAACGATTTTACAATGAGAACAAATTGGACAACCATGCCTTCTTGGAAAGGTGTCAATCTTGATAAATGTGTATTATGTGTAGCTTGTCTTTCACAGTGTAAGATGTCTATTCAGTGCAATGAGTACAGCTGTTGGCTCCATGTTTATCAATGATACTCACCTAACTTAAGTAATGGAGAAGTGATGACTTGCAACTTTTCTGACCTTGGTGTGTGACAGACCATCCCTTAGTACCTTCAGTAGTACCTTTTTTTTCTTCCGTAAATCTTTACAGAGGATGGCCAAAACTGCGACAGAGACTAACATTCAAAAACGATGCTACAATGAAAATGTTTTACTGAAATACTACAATATTTATCTGCCAAAGTTTTCATCTCATTCTTTTGAGTTAGACATAGATAATATTTCTCAAAGAAATTCGTTAAAATGTCTGCGTATTGGCCTCTACGAACTGGCGCAAATGGAAACTGTACCGTACTGTCTCCACTACTTGCTAATGTGCATAAGAATATAACGAGTATATAAGAGTTATGATTTTAGTCGAGATGGCTGAACACTCTTCCTAGGACAATACAGGGAAATTATATGCCCTAAACCGCATTACTGGGTACTTTCTCTAACATCAACTATGTTCGTGCCCTGAATTCTGTGTTGGATGTCCACATCCGGTGTTATTTTCCTCCTGGTACGTTGTATACTAATAATGATGATAAATTATTGATTTAAAAAGCGTCTCTTATACTTAATAATAACAAAGAGATGTACAAGTCAAATTAACACGTAATGCACACCTCCGGGGTACAAAATTTTCTCAGTCCCACGGGGCTATTTAAGCCGAAAAGAAGATAACTGGCTAAACGTTTTTGCATTGATTCTCTCATAACGTAACGGAGCTGAATCCGGGATCTTTCTGAAATTCTACTTGGGGTCCTGTTGAATTTATTCAGCGCATCGATGATGACAATTTAGGTAGTAATTTTGTTCTTGAACCTGAAAAACATTACGAATCTTTTCAGAAAGGTTGGGTAATAAGACCTGTTCAATGAAAAACTTATGGAAAAAAAGTATATTCATCGTTATATAGATGATGGAAAGTTGGTGATAAATAAAGGGTCCTGGTCGCATGCTTGAGAAGTTGAACATGAAACACCCCTCTACATTGGATCTACCATCTGAGAGCGAGATTCGTTCGGCAATCAGTGCCTTCATTGCAAAAGTAAAAAGAGCAGCAAATGACCAACTTTCAACTCGTATACGTTTTCCAGATGTGCTTTCAAATATCATCAATGATATTCTTGATGCAAATGAAAACATTGCACCAAAGGCATGCTTTGCAGTGGTCTTGAAAAGATATGAGATAATAAAGAAGGCAAACCCCATGGAAAAGTTCCATGATGAGAAGAAAATAAAAAGCAAGATCAGCCAAATCAAACATAAAAAGCAAAAGGAAAGGCAAGCAGCTGAAGGAGGAACCTAAGGAGGTGTTTCATTATGAATTATGTATTTGTTTGAAGGTCAACATAAGTATTCATCCCACAAAACAACAAAATCGTAGAATAATTGTCATTTATTTTCATGAAAGAAAAAAGCAAACGAACAAGAAAATATAGAGAAAACGGCCTGGAAAACGGTGCATTTTTCCGCAAAATATAGCCGAAATTGCAATTTTCAAACGATCATAAAAATTTCGAGTATTTATATCTAAAAAGAAATAATAAAATCATCCTTGAAAATATTTTTCGATGTTCTATTTTAGTATTAAATACCCTATTTCAGTGTTAAGTTCCGCAGTTAACGTTCGGGAGAAATCGGTAATATATCAGGAACTTTTGCCACACCGATGTAGGCATTAAGTATTAAAACATACTACATTAATTCCAAAATTAAAGTTGCGATAAAACAGCAAAACAGTAGTCTTAGTACACTAAAGAATAAAATACATGACAAAACAAATTAGACATAAACAAATACAATGAAGGTTATAAACTAATGTACATGGTTAATGCTGCTTACATCTATTTACATTAATAATAGTGTTATTAAGTACTTATTTTATTATTATTATTTAAATTTGATTTTTGTAAAGTGTAATATATATTTAACACAAAATACTAATTGCCTGAGCTTCACACTTTTAGAAGATTTGATTATATCTCTATTGACTTGCTTGGTGAAAGGACGAGGAGACATTACGAGTCAATCCAAAGTGTCACTTACACCATCTAGTCGAGGAGAAAAGTCAATGACAGTCAGTCTTGCCAGTGAAAACAATCTATCCATTTTTACAGCTGATGACTTCCCGAGCTGCGAACCATAAAGTAAACAATTATCGTAACTTCATCTACTCCATCTCCAAGAGATTCTCAGACAATTTATGTTTAACTATACCAGATCAAGAGCCCTTTTCCATAAAACCCAAGACTGAAACTGTGAAACGAGAACCAGATGCTGCTGGTTGTTACCATCTACATGGCGTATTTTTGCGCAATGGGAGAGACCTACTGATTCATTAGTCTTGCACAAACAGACAACATATTAAGTCAGGAACCCAGTGATGTGAAATATAGCTTTTTTATTTCACTGATAATCATTTCAAGAGAACTAGATAAGAAAATAGCCAACACAGCAACTATGTTGATGACTAAGATGTTTGGGAAACCAGGGCTGAAAAAAAACCATGCACACTACTTGTTGAAGGATGGGCAGCTTGTGAACTATAGGAAATGAGGGTGTAAGACATTTCATGAATGATGTGTGGGTGTCACTGGATGCACATAAAACTGTCATTATGTACTGTTACTACTACTACACTAAGTTCAATA
>NW_013665750.1:283512-309791 GCF_000517525.1 Limulus polyphemus
ACATCAGAAGACAGAACAGTGAAGAACAGTGAACAGTGAAGTAGACTGTCCCGAACATGTTTCATGACAACTAGTGTGTGCAGCAGATCATTGCCAGGAAAGGCAAAAGTGGTTTTATATTTAGAAGAACAGTAAGATGATGTGAAGAGGTTTTGTTGAGGGGAAGAGTTGATAGAACTTTTAACCCTGGGGTCTGTGTTGTTACTGTGACAATGTTCAAAACTGTTATGAAGCAAAATACTGTAGATTGTCCTATATCTCTTAATTTTACATATATTTACATTGGGATTTATTTTATGAAACGTACCATGACTTCTTTCGTTCATGTAAGGTAAAAATTGTTTATGTCAAACTTGACTGAATTAAATCTGAAGAAATATAATGTTATAGGTTCCGATGAAGAAAGTGCCTTGATTCTCATCGGACATTAGTACTTTTACGAAAACATTACATAAATTCATCGTGGAAAACTCGGCGTGTGCTGGCCAGCTTCCTGTTAAGTGAATTATACCTACGTCAAGTCGTAATCAACTCGCTCATCGTGAACCTTCGATAAGATATCGAAGAAGTTCCAGAATAAAAGGAAGCCTTTATATTGCTTGTAAATATGTGAAACTGTTTATAAACCATTGTTTGTAATAACTATTTGTAATAACTGTTATTGTAAATTGTACTGTTGTGTGTGTATATTAAAACATATTTGTATTAAAAAAGAAAACTGTGTCTATCAATCTTGTTGGCAAATATCATAACCTGACTATATATCGGGTTTTACATAACTGCTAAGTCCAAAATACAATTAAATAACTAAATTTAAATTATCAGTTAATTCGATTTCAGACCATTTAAATTCTAATGCGTAAAAGTGGTGTGAAATATACCTGTAACATGGAAAGAAACTTCAAACCTAAAAAATAAGAATGTTTCTATTCTAGAGAGATAGTGTCAAAATATTATGGAATATAGAACACAGAAATATTTAAACGCACACAAAGTTTTATTTACCCCTTAGCTTTTGAAGTGATGAACACCAGTGTCAATTGTTTATTTTCTAACTAAATGTCTTGTGGCTTTGTTAACTTCGCGCAAACCAAACACTCGCTAATGTTATGCTGAAGACCAAATATTGTTATCTACATAATATTTCTATAAACAAGTTGATAGTGTTGTGATGCTATATCCTTTAGTGTTAACGTTAAATAACACGTTGATCCATTACACTGAAGATACACAATCTCGCCATCATCAGTAGAGTTTAAACCTAATTGTGCAACGAACTAAATAATGGATACATGTTTGTTCAATATATAAATATTCATGATATTATAAAAACACGTAGGTTAAAGAAGTATTGATAGAAATAAATAAAAACTCTATAACCCGAGCGCTTTCGAAAGGTGGACCTTTCTTCTTCAGGGGCAAAATGAAAAAGAAAGGTCCACCTTTCGAAAGCCCTCGGGTTATAGGGTTTTTATTCATTTCTATACACACACACACACATATATATATGTGTGTGTGTTTTTTTTTAAACTTAAGTGTGAAATGAGTAACATAGGGGTATAGTTAACTATGTTCTTAATGAGTGGAAAATTGATTATATAATTGTTCAAACATTTCATATAAAAAGTGTATTTAATGTTTTTTACTTATACCATTGAACTTAACATAATGTTGACCATTTTGTGTTTGAGAAATATGTCAATAATGAATGACAATTATGATTTAGACTATTTTTTTTGAACATATAAGCTCTCTTTGAAATCAATATTAGATTGATATAAGCATTTTCAACTTAGGGCATTGTAGTTTTAAACCTATTTTTTTAGTTAGTAAATTCAGCACATCATTGAATTAAAATAGACTGCGTTTTAAGGCTTTATAAACAAGCTCAACTCCTTAAGTATAACAAACTACAAACAAATTGAGATTAACTCTCATTCACATGAACATTAGTGTAAGTATGTATTTAGGTTTCTTCTTGTGTGTAAATAGGATTTTGTGAATGAACTCAAGTTGATAAGATTGTAAAATAATTCTTATATTTTTCTACCATGGCCTAGTGGTTAATATACGTAACTTTAGCAATGTATGGGTCATGGGATAGAAATCTGTCGCTGAAAGTGTTCGTCCTTTCAGCCGTGGGGCGTTATAATATACGATCAATCCCAAGAATTGTTGGTGGGTGCTACTCGTCGGTTTTCTTCCCTCTGGTCGGTAGTTCCAAAATAAGAACAGCGAAAATAGCCTTAGTAGCTTTTCCGTAAACAACAGCTAACGTATATTTTTGCGTTAAAGATATTCTACGTACCTGCTTTTATAAGGAGGCCCAGCATGACCAGGTGGTTAGGGCGCTCGACTCGCAATCTGCGAGTTGCGGGTTCGAATCCCCGTCACACCAAATATGCTCGCCCTTTCAGCCGTGGGGGCGTTATAATGTGACGTTCAATCCCACTATTCGTTGGTAAAAAAGTAGCCCAAGAGTTGGCGGTGGGTGGTGATGACTAGCTGCCTTCCCTCTAGTCTTACACTGTTAAATTAGGGACGGCTAGCGCAGATAACCCTCGTGTAGCTTTGCGCGAAATTCAAAAACAAACAATTTATAAGGGAGATTACACGATGTTAAAAGAGTACTAAGGTTATATATGTATATTCACGTTTGTGGACTATCAATATTACATTGGTTTAGCTAACAGTTATTGAGAAGAAAGCTCTAAGATAAAAAATCAAAACTAGCTAAATTATTACAAGAAAAGAAAGTATTAAGTACCTTTCATAAAAGAAAAATACACAAACAATGCCTTATGGCGACAAAACGTCTACCAACAATTTCATGGAGTAATGAATGTTAGTAAATTGTATGACCTAGTTATCCATGATAAAATAACAGTTTCTAGCAATGATAACGACATGGTGATTGACAAAACAGTAAAAACATAATACCAAATGGACATGAAAAATATTGATGCATAAAAAGGATAAGGTTTTTATGATAATTACGATAAATTAAATATGTAATGAGTTTCTTTTTGTGCCAGGTAATAATAATTTTATAATCACTCCTTTATTTTTATTATGAGTTCCTGATGTAATCAGTAAATGTCAGAGATGTCACTCAAAATTATTGGACACAGATTTGTTTGTTCAGACTCTTCTGAACAAGAAATATCAAATCAAGAAAGCCAATGTTGACTTACTACCGTTTGTTTCAGATATTATTTTATTGAAAAAAAAAAGTCGGAATTTTCAGTTCATATCCATTTCATGACAGGCTAACTAAGTCTTACTGGGATTCATAATTTGTCAAGCTCAAATTGATTCAAAACCCACAACAGAGATTAAAATGAGAAATTCATACAATATATGTATTTAAATGTAGCATTGTCTATAGTTTTTCTCTTCGAAATAAGTTAGCTGTTATTATTATAAATATCATGATAAAATGACCAAATCAGATTTTGTTTTGCCTTCCTCGTACATACGATGTTCTTTTTTTAATATGTCTTCTAGCTTTCTTGTAACGAAAACCCTTGTAAAAATGACGCTGTTTGTCAAAATGACACCATCTGTATTTGTCGGCCTGGTTTCAAGGGATACGATTGTAATATATGTAAGTTTTATTTTGAACTTAATGTACAGTTGAAAAATTCAGGCATTTCAAGCTATTTAGAATTTATATTAAGAAGAATACAAAAATAAATATTTGCATTGCCAACTTCACAGAATAACTGCATCGAAACAACTCATCATTTTAAACAAAAACTGAAAATAAATGAAAAAAAAAAACTTGAAATAATTAAAGCTTTTTTTCTGAATATTGACAGAAACAAAATATACAGTATTCACGGCAATAGAAAATTATTTGTGTACTATTTGTCTAGAAAATATATAAATACAGTAACACAAAAATTTTGTGTTTCATTAGAATCATGAAAAATTATGTTTTTTATATTAAAACGCTTGGATTTCTAGATGATTTAATACCCAGACTCTCAAATGTTGAAATTTCAAAAGATCTGATTTTTGTCGTTTTCACTAACACTAAGTTGTCTGTTTACTTTTAGCACCAAGTGGTTATCATTATCACAACGGATCTTATTTCAAGTATTACACTGTGCTTAAGACAGAACCGGAAGCTGCAGCTGCATGTCAAGCAGAAGGAGCACGATTGGCTAGAGTTCCAGATCTAGCCACTCATCAATTTTTGAAAAGCATTATTAATCCTGTTGCCAGCACCTGGATCGATCTTCGTCGAGTAAATGGAGTTTGGCAATACGAACCAACTGGTTTTACGGCTTGGGCTCCAAATGAACCCTATGGAGAGGAGTGTACCCAGATGTGGAGTTATGCTAACCTTGAATGGGATGATATCCCGTGCACTGCATATGGACTTCACTATTTATGTGAATTTCCCTTCAGCGAATAAAATCTATTTTTGATTATGTCTTAGTTAAACGTGAGACAACAGTTTTGCAATTTTGAAAGCACGCTGTGTGCATTTATCTTTACAATCAATATAACAAATATAATGAACGCATTTATATTGTTATGTCAGAAATTTCACTTTCTCGTTTCACACACACACTGATTACTAAAACTGTAAAATTTGCTGATCATAATAATGAAATTTTCAATACTGAAGACCAGCCTAAGACAAATCAGAGAAAAGGAATAATTCACGTTAATGGAAGATTAATATGATAAAATACTCGAGGCTTTTTTTCTTCCTTGAAGTATTTTTTGTATTATACTAAGATGTTTTTCTACATCTTTCATACTTAATTTGATTATAAATATGATATGGTGATAGAAATGTTTTTTGGCATAGTCCTTAACATTTTCTCCAGAAATACAATAAAAACCTAATCAGTATTTACTATTTGAATATTTTTGTGTATATTTCTTCAACTTGTCCCTATTCTTTGTTGAAGCTTAAAGCAAGTGTCAAAATATTAACACGAATTACCACGAAATCAGCCAAATCGAGGAAAATGAGACTGACAAATTGTGTTTTAAGATTTGCTGATCCTCGTGTTGAACCAATCACTCACTACTTATGATGAACAATAGGGATGGTTGCAGCTTAAACAACCAGCATGCAAAATATCTCAATATCTCATCATAAAAAGAACACTGAAATAATTTTCGGTTGAATATATTTATAAAACAATAAAACTTCAATCCATTAATCATTGGCGTGTGTAAAAAGTATTTTGCATGTGAAATAAATTCGACAAATAATTTTCTGTTAAAACTTCACACACAGTATTATAATTGAAGTAAAATATTTTGCACTCCTGGAAATATTTCCATATATGTATTCTAGTAAAACCTTGTCCATAGACACATCCTAAAGGAAGCCAGAAACATTACATCAAAATCATTTTCTCTATTATCAAAACTTGTTTAACATTAATAAGTGCAATATGAGATATAAGTGTTGTGTAGAGTCTTTGTGCGTTATAATCAGATTTTTACAAAATAATGTAAAATTTAAAGTTTTAATCATTCATGGCTGGAAATCAGCAATATATATCTTAAAGCCTAATTAAGGACATCTGGAGCGTAAAATGTTTTCTTAATCTGCGAATTTGTACACTCTCACTACACTCATCATATAATCGTGGAAAAGTTGAACGTCGTTTTATTCACTTGAAAACTGCTAAAAAAATCAAAATCTACAAATACTTATTTCAAAAAAATGCCTTTAATTTGTGATGTAAATGTGCATTAAATATGTTTGGAGAAACTGAAAAAATACATAATTATTTAAACACACACATATATATATATATTAGTGATTTCACAACATTAAATGATAACAGCATAGCATAGAAAACTATTTTATATTACATTATATTTACAATAGACCTTTCTTTTCTCTGGAGCTGTTGTTATTTCACTTTGTTATTATGACAAATAAGAGATATTTATATGTTCTGACATGGTGAGTCTACGGATTTTTAAACTAAGTCTATTTATATTATATTTCTCACTTTGTCGAGCTGAAATAATTGTATTCTACGATCTAGAAAGTTTCTGAGAGGTAAACTGTACGAAACTGTACAATCCTTTTGCAAAAGTTGTGCAATTTAAATTTTAGCATTATAGTTTGCTAAGTTTCTGCAAACAATATATACGTATTAAAAGACATACATTGACATTATAACTTATTTGGCATGGTCCGTATTTTTGTGTATTTCATAGTTGAATATACTGTTAAACCGAAAGTATACTGTTTTAAAACGATCCTCGAAAAACAACCAAATTAATCCAGCATTTCATGAAATGGAAAGAAGACCCAGAAATAGTTTTTCGATTCTCTTATTATTACACATTTTCTGTTATTTATTTATTTATGACTGTACAGGAGGGAGTCTAAAAAGTTGCAAACCTATTTTAGCAAATAGTGTACAGCCATGTTATTTAATTGACAACACGCTATACATAATTAAGTAGGAATCTGTGTTATGTCTTTCGTGACACGTGTAACAAATAATTTGTTGAATTGACGAGTTTCGTGTTTACTAATGTAGTTTTAATTATGGAAAAGATGAATTATCACAACTCAAAACATTTAAAAAAAATGTAAGTTGTAAAACTCTGGTGATCTGACATCAGCGACTAACTGGTTAGTAGATTAATGAATTATTCATTATAATCAAGTTCACAAATTTTTAAATATTGAACCACAAACAAGTGCTTTTGCCTAACTATATTATTTTTCTTTAACCTGTCGCTTTACTTGACTTCTTCAAGTTTATCTACGCGAACTTACACCCGAATAACGTTTTAATATTAAACAATTTTTTAAAAGCTATTCACTGTAACTGGTTATGGATCATACATAGGTCGCAGATAACTTAAATTTCTAGCAGAGTGGAGCATGAGCTATGCACGTGTAGTGTTTAAAGTAAGATTCTGTCATTCACAGTTTCTGGTGTGTGTGATTATGGCTTGTTTGCTTAATCATAATATTCATTTTGCTTTCGTTTTATTGTGAAATTCATAGTTAGATGCTGATTGTTTTGCACATGGAACACAATTTTAAGATTTTGTGGCTTATTTAATTTGTTTGTGCAGCATAAAGAAGTTTCAGATGCAATAAAGCATTTTAAAATTGTTGAATTGTATATTGCATTCCACTTAATTCTTTGTGTGAATATATTTAAACTCTTGTCTTTTAGGGTTTGGTGAGCTTACTTGATTATCTTGTGTTATGATGTATTTGGAGCTTGTATGCTGTGATTACAACGGGCAATAAAAAAGATATTTTCTCTGCTACTACAAAAAATACAACTGTTTCTGAGTAATTTGACGAAGCTGGTTCTAAAAACCAATTTGAAAATTACTGATCAACTCTAGTTTTCGAGTTATAGTAAATGTATTCAAAATATTTTTATATATCGTGAAAATAACAGCTTTTTCTTTAATAACTTTATTTATTCAATGAAAATTGCATATAAGAATGTTCAAAAAACAATACGTAATAGCAATACCAGTTTAAAAAAGCAATGAGCATAATTAGATTATATACTGAAAATACTTTAAGGCTACGTTCGAAACTTTCATCATGGTATTATTTTTAATTTTTGGTGACAAAATACCTGCTTTACTTGTTGCGCCTTTTGTTCATGTTCTGTTTGACGCTGTAAAAACCAGCAGTAATATTCCATCATTGCAGGATTCCATCGTCCTTGATATCGCTGTTCCATTGTAGAAATATCTTTCTGGAAGCGCTCACCGTGTCTATCGCTCCCTGCACCTATCATATCACCTAAAGCATAAATCATCACAGCACAGTTTTCATCTCTGTGATTTCCTAAGAACATTTTGACAACCAATTTTAATAATTTCTGGGCAGCAAGTTCTTCCTGATTGAGTACTGTTTTAAAATCATCATTCATCAGCATCTCCCAAATCTGTGGCCCAACGAAGATACCTCCTTTAATTTTTGCTTCTCCGATTTTTTGGAACCTTGTTAGATAGATATCTGAAACTGTTACCATCTTTGTTCATTCCTTTTACAAAATTCTTATGAGTCTCAATTTAATATGAAGTGGGGGCAGAAACACATTTTGAGAATTCATAAAAGGTTTATACCCGATATTCTGTTTCATTGGTATGTATTTCTCTCTCACTGGCCATTCCTTCTTTTTGAAATGATTTTTATCATCTCGGCTATCCCAGAGACACAAAAACCAACAACACTTGGTATACCCACTCTGCAGGCCTAACAAGAGTGCAATAACTTTTAGATCACCATATATGTTTCACCTATTGTGACCATATTTCATGACCTCAAGTATAATCTACATGCTTTGAAAAGTTTTACAGCATGAGCAACAGGAATCGATGGCTTAGTGTTCCAATTGTACAAAAGTACAGCTTTCAGACTAGCTTCAGATGCCTCAATAAAAAGTCTCCATCTTTTTTTGTTTGTAATTAAGCACAAAGCTACACAGTGGGCTAGCTGTGCTCTGCCCACCACGGGTATCGAAACCCGGATTCTAGCGTTCTAAGTCCGCAGACATACCGCTGTGCCACTGGGGGGAGGCATGTCAAGCTAGATGTACAAACTGTACAACACACATGTGGAGCCCACTGTTTTTCTTGGTCACCAATTTTACACCCAAAATAGTGGTAGTAAGTTACCTTGTAACGATCTAAAGTAACTCGTCACTATAACCTGGGTTGAACCAAAAAACCAAATTTATTGTACTTAGAAAATCACAGAAATCCAAAGTGCTACTTTCAAATTATTAATATACGAAGTTGATAACTTAGCAAAACACAGTAAAGAAATATGTGCCTGGCCGAAACTTGAAACTAACGTTAATGAACAATACAATATATATAAATACAGGTCAATAATAAATATTTAAATAAATAAAGGAATTAGGGAAAAAATTAACCAGACAGATAAAAAACTAATTCTGAAATAACAATATTCCGTCGTATTTAAATTACAAGGTCACTAACAACATCGAGTAATAATCAGCACCGTTACTCTTCAGCTATATCTCGTGAACTAACTTGATACATCTCAATGTATGGTTTTTATTTACTTGTTAGATCACGAGATTATAAATTATGTGACCGTAATTGAGATATTTTTGTACAAAATATCTGTACCTAATTTACATACTCCTGTGCAATATTAATGATATATGTACGTCACCGCTAGGGAAAACTGATGTCAGTCGCATAATACATGTATATTTATTAAAAATAAACGTGATAATCTAGAAGGCGAGTTAGCGTTCTAAGTGTAAATAAAAATTCACAGTTAAACTAAACTACAGAAGGAATAATAAATGAACGATAAACAAAATCATAACTAAATAAAACAGAATTTGCTATCTCACAGCTTTTACCTTTTGTGTGATGATTTTCCTTCATGAAACTGTAAAAAACTTTATACAAATGTAGCAGAAACTGTTTGAGTGATTTTTGCACTTTTGGATTATACTGGAACTGTAGGCAGCCAGTATTTCAAATAATTTTTAACAAATATAAAATAATTTATTTTAGTTAACTAGAGTTTAAAAATTTTTAAAAAGTTTTGCAGAATTTGATTATATAGCGGGTATGATGCGAGGAAAAAGATTGGACTTTGTTCGGACTGTATATGGAGCGAGGAAAAGTGACCAACTGAGAGAGAGAGAGGCGCCTGACTCTGCCCCTTTTATGCTCAGTCGAGGGACTTCTCGAGTATTCTAACAAACTAACAGTTATTTCGAAACAAAATAGCATATATGAACATTATATTTGAATTTTACACCAGTACAATACAGTCAATGTTTGAAGTTATCAAAAATGTATGCCTTTTACTCAATAATTTATCCAAATAAACTTAATTTCACAGGATAATTCTGTTGTACTGAGCTGCTTACATGGTATTTTACATACTGCTGACAAACTACTTAGATATTACAATAACTCAAAATATATAGGTGTGGACAACTTCTGACACATGTTTGAAACCAGAACCATCAAATTACTCAGAATCCCTTGAGTTTTCTCCAGTAGCAAAGTTTTAGTTGTCCAGTGTTATAGGTTGCATAATTATATGGAATGTTCATTGATACATAAAATACGTTTTGAGACCACAATCAACATTTTTTATTAATAGCTTTCTTTGTTGGCTGAAACGAATGGAAATAACATTAATTCTCTCACACCATGTAAACTTCCACTTACTTAAACAGATATGATCAATTTATTATAACACAATAATGAGTTACGTATTGTAGATTTTGGATCTTTTTAAGTAACCATTTTCTTTAACTATGTGCTTCTATTTTCATATTATATATATATATATATATATATATGTGTGTGTGTGTGTATGTATGTAATATATTTTTATTCAATTTAATAACTTTTGACCCCCCCAGTGGTACAGCAGTATATCTGCAGACTTACAACGCTAATATCCGGGTTTCGATACCCGTGGTGAGCAGAGCACAGATAGCCCATTGTGTAACTTTGTGCTTAATTACAAACAAACAATAACTTTTGAACATTTTTTAAATTCAATTATTATTTACTGCTTATTATATGATGCTTATAGTATATTAGCGTATCTGCATTTTTGTTAAGTATGCATGATACTTATTAATTTTGCTTGTGTGATAGCATATTGATGTATGACGAAATTTGAGTTTTATATAAGAAAATCATAGAATACTGAATTGTATAATTTTAAGTGAAAAGATAATTCATGTTACTAAAACATTATTTCAAAATCTATATGTCATTGAAATAATCAAATAATCATTTTACGATTATGTTCAAAGTTTAACATGTACATAAAATGAAGTTTTGAAAGATACAGTAATAGAATTTCTGGTGTGTAGAAATTAAATCGTTATTTGTTTTAGTCTTAGGTGATACAAAGGGTCAAAACTTTCCAATCTTGCCATCAGCTGGTAGGCGTCAGTGATATGTTGAAATAGCCCAAACCGTTTGTATGTGTGACCACATGATGACCTTTGTATTTCATAACAAACAGTAGTCTTGACATCAGATAGAAGTTTATCTCAATGTCTATTGAAGAAGAATCTATTTTAAAACCACAAAGTTTTATGCATTTTAATTGCATAGTACTTCAAGTGAATGGTAAGTGTTGCTATTTTAAATAGTCTCTATACTATAAAAATGATTGGATGAACAGTAAGTCGTTCATTTATCATATTTAGTTGTAGCAAAGTGCTATGAACTAAATGTATGCTAAATTATTCTACATTATTTAGATATTTAAATAAGCATCCGTTTCAGGATGTATATGATAATTATAGAAATAAGTTAACGATAAGTGTTTTACATATAAAACGTCAGGAAATGCAAAAAAGTATAATCAAATACAAAAGTGAAAACTATACTACAATAGTTAAATGTGAACTAAATCACAAAAATACAACCGACCGTCTCACTCAATATTTATAAAAACATTAGGTGTGATAAAAACGTTTCAGCAGTATGTTAAATGTGATAGAAAGAGTAAAAAGTATGTCAAGTATGTTAAATATAGAAGAAAAAAACCTTAGAACTAATGAATTAGTGAAATGTTTTATAAATACAGAGACCGATAATTGTAAAAGTATGTAAAGTAAGTTATTGACTATAATATCTCATTGTTCAAATGATGTATGATAAAAACTGACATGTGTAACAGTTTTATGATACCTTTTTCGTTAAAATAATAATTTTTAGACATCGATGACATGTTGAAACACTCTATGATGAAATCATCATGGTGGCCTAGCAAAACACTCTCTGGTTCCACTGCTTTCTGGACAGCTTCTGCTTCTCATAGCGGCCTAGAAATGTCCCCTCGGGTTCCACTTTGTGGAACTATTACGTCATCGTCTCTGGTTTCTCTGGCATCATCGTCTATAACCCCCCTCTTCTATTGCCTGAGGGCAACAAAGCACTCTAACTACTACTATAAAATAATAAAACAATTTGTCATGTGAACTGAAATGGTATTGATATTTGATTAGGCCTATGAAATTAGTTGGTTTATAAACTCAAGATTAATACTTCAAATTCAATACGCATCATGTACACTAATGAGAATTTAACTAAACAAAATCATTAAAGTGGATGGAATGCTTTACAGTTATTGTAACATGCAATACGTTTTAATTATAACGATGACTTTTACTTTAACTGAAAAAGGGATTTCAAATCTATGTCCATAATAATTGAATATTACATCATTTTAAAGAAAAATAGCAACAAAAATAATTGTAATAGAAGTTGGAATAGGTGTGGCTCAATAGTTAACTTATCGGGCTGTGGACCATGTTCGAGCCCGCGATATGCTGATGAGAAACTTCACACCCTCGATCGTAGGCACGTTAAAAAAGTGACAGCCAATCCCTCTCTTCAGTCGAGAGTAAACGTGTATGTGGCAGGTGTTACTGACTAGCTATCCCCACCTTTGGCCAACAGTTCTAAATTAGGAACGACTGTGCTAAAACTTTAGAAGCTGTTACTTGGCCGTTTAGTCCATTTGGTGCAAAATTTGCCAGTAAATTTGAAAACACCAAACTACATGCATGAGCGTGCAACATTTCATTTTTTGTCGTATGAATAATAAGATAAGTAAGTACAAAAAAGGAACCTTTATTAAAGTGTATTTTTTTTTAGTTAGTTTGTTGGATTTCATGCAAAGCTATATGAGAACTATTTGTTCAAACCAATTAATTTTTAAGTGATAGAGAGAAGGAAAGTAGGTAGTCAACGCTACCAACCGCCAATGTAAAAGCAGACAAAATAGTGGAATTTGGTCGTCACTTTTATAACTTCCTCACGACTTCAAAGTGCGGAGCGAGAATACTTTTATTATTATTATTATTTTTGGAACGTGGCAGGAACCTCAGATTCACAGTCTGGCACGCTAACCAATGGGCTGCGATCATGGTTTATTCATACATATCAATTAGATATTTACAAAGAGATTTAGCTTTTGACACTTTAACGACGTACGAAATGAAGTAGAAATACAAAAAAAAAATGTTTTCAAATTAAAAAATAAGAAAAATACATATGCTGGACTGCATGCAATCCGTTTGAAGCCTAGAAGAACTAGTTTTATGGCATAAATTAAGTGAATAATTTATAACCAAAAACAAAGAATGATACATTTTGTAGATTTGCTTATTGTTCAATAAAAATGACTTTTGAAAGAAGGAACTGCATGTACTTTATCAAAGAGGACCACCAATAAAACTTGTTAAGTTTCTTAATTCTTGTCTCCCGGCGGCACAGCGGCACGTCTGCGAAGTTATACCGCTAGAAACAGGTTTTCGATACTTGTGGTGGGCAGAGCACAGATAGCACTTTGTGTAGTTTTGTGCTTAACTACAAAACACCAAACATGCTCGCCCTTTCAGCCGTGGGGGCGTTATAATGTGACGGTCAATCCCACTATTCGTTGGTAAAAGAGTAGCCCAAGAGTTGGCAGGGGATGGTGATGACTATTTGCCTTCCCTCTAGTCTTACACTGCTAAATTAGGGACGGCTAGCGCAGATAGCCCTCGTGTAGCTTTGTGCGAAATTCAAAAACAAACAAACAAATAACTACAAAACAATCAATCCTAATTATTTTACAATTTTCCGGGTACAACAAAATACGTCCGACCTGTCTTGGTGATTTATGACGCTTGACTCGGCTTGCAATCTGCGTGTGGCGGGTTCGAATCTATGTCGCCGAACATGTTTGTCCTTTCAGCTCTGTGGGCTTTATAATATGACGGGCAATCCTGCTATTCGTTGGTAAAAGAGTAGCCCACGAGTTGGTGCTGGGTAATGTTCACTTTTAATGTTCACACTTTTAAATTATAAGCGGTTACCAGGAAAGGATATGATTACCATCAGGTAAATATGCCCTAGAATCACCGAATCACACGTCAGCATCTAAGGTATCCCAACAGTCGTAAGTGGCCTCGTTACTCAAAAATAAAAACGAACAAAGAAAAAACATTAATACTTTTAACGATTCTATTTTACTTCTTAACCATTTTATACTGAGGCAGAATAATGTCCGATCTTAAACTGTGAGAACGGTTATACACTACCTTGATAAAAGCAACAACGAAGATCATAGGAATAATGAAATGACCAGCAACAAATCTCACAACCCACAACTGGAGTCAGGAAGAGTTAATTGATAAATACCATAGGGTTTCCTATAACTTTGTGAATGATTAGCAGTATAGCCCATAGATGTAGACAAAAATTATAAAAAGTTCCATACTCTTTGTCGGGTATCTTTTTTCTTGTGGTTGCCAAACGTATTTGTATGCAAGCTTAAATTCCATGCCAGTTACATTCACTTTTATCTTTAAAACACGTGACGCTATTATGTTGAATAATAAGTTATTTCATTTTTGATATCTTCTAGTTTTAGTCTTTCTTAATAAGCGCAATATATATATATATATATATACAATGATTTTAAACGATGCTTGTTAAAGTTTACTAAACACTTAACACAATATTATTCATTGTTACACATGCAAGCCTGATTTGTGGATTTACTGTGAATAAGTTTATATTTCGCGGAATTATTTAATAAGATTATCTTTAGTGAAAGTTAATAAAATTCAGTAAAACAGTCGGCATTATCAGATAGACAAAACAGAAGGGCAGCAAATTAGATAAGTTGTAAAAAAAAACACATTTTAATTGTCCAAGATCGCTGTACATTTATATCATCTCTCTTGTTATGATTTTTTTTAGTTACCATGGCTATCCTACAGGAAGACGGTGGAAGAAGTTTAGTTTCCCACTTATGGAGTAAATCGTCTCATTTTTACAATCTGGGAAGAAGTGTTATCTCTGAATTCTTTGATTCAATAGAGGTTTCAGATTTACGATTATCAAACTCTCTCGAATTTGTAATTACTTTTCATACTCAGCTTGACTTATTATCATAAAGTTCGCATTGGTGATAGAAGTATTACACTTAACACATGTTCTTGACGAGTCCTTAATTTTCCAGGAATATGCTCTTTTGTTCGAGTTGGGAGCCACAAAGTGGTACAACCCACGTGTTCCTCAGAAAAATATAGGCGTGTAAATTTACAGAATATTAATAGTTTCTCTAAAACTATAAAAACGTTTTAATTCTTATGACACACTGTAATATACATCGAATTTCACGTTGTGGATAACCGCTGCCCAATATTACGATCAACTTTTATGTGATATACTGTGATTTTTGTTCTAGATATCGTACTACTATTACTATTGGTTTCTTTTTCACACGAAACTTCAGGACCTTAGGAGTGTTCAATACATTAAAGATTGCTCTGATATTTCTACGAACATAAGCACTATTAAACTCATTACCTTTCAAAAAGTTTGATACGTGTAATTTCATCTTGCCAGAGAAGCTTTTTACAATCATGCAAGCACGGTTAATAAATACATTAACTAAATCTACTTTGAATGACTTAACAACGAAACTATTAGAGTGGGCACAAAATATTGAAAAATTTAGTTTGCGATATTTACTTACTTCAAAATTACTATGCCAATTTACACGCTAGAGTATCTAAGAATAACAAACAAGATAGTTGTTCATATTCAACTGTAAATTTTATATTTGAGTTATTGCTATTCAGATATTTCAAAATAGTTTCCACGTAACTCAGTTATGGGTAAATAGTAAATGTATCATCAGTATGCCTTCTATAAATCTAACACGACACTCTTTTAGTTAATCACAATTTTTTCAAAGAAACTCAAAAATAAGTTACCCATACTAACACTATCAATTTGATCATAAGTTGTTCCACTAAACACAAAATGTGATTACTTAGCTATAAATGAAATCAATTTAGGAAAAATATGCTTAGAAAGTCCATTCACCGTATTCTAAGAGGGAAAACAAAACAGTTCTGAACAAACATAAATGTTCTTTTGTAGCGGAATATTAGTATAAAAACACTGTACATTAAATATGGTTATACACACATCCAGATTAACTTTCAAATTCTGCATCTATATCGAAAATTCAAAACTATCTTGAACGGTAAACTTATCACTCGTATATTTCAAAGAACATGCACCCATAAGTCCAATATTTGAAACTACTGGTCTTACAGAAACATCAAGCTTATGAATCTTAGAGAAACTATGCATAATACCAGCAACTTTTAATTTCTTTAAACACACTCTTAACTATAATTCTATATTTTTATAATTTCAATAAATATACTTGTAATTTTGTTTGTCTTGCTGCCGTACTTCAATTTAATATATGGTTGACCCCATTAACACTAAATTCTTTATTCCGAATGACATTCTTAATTCTGATTTTATTATAACTAAATCAACACATTTTTGAAGTTTGATAAGATCTTGATATTCTATTTATGATATCCTGAAGTGGTTTCTTCCTGAGTATAGTTGTAAAAGACGATAACGCCTGTCTATCAACTTAAAGTTTTTATTGTATCAAAGTTTTCTTCAGTGTAGGAAGAAATATAGCAGTACTTCAAACTTCTTAAAACTACAAAAATAACAAAAGGTATCAATTTGTAATGTCTTTGAACAAGTCCAAAGTTTACCTAACCAAGAGGCCTGGGACTGTAAAAGTTAACTGATTAAGTGTATAACTAATTTTTCAAAAAATAAAATGGATCAATGTAATTCTTGTTTTATTTAAAACATCAAACTTGGACGACTCTACATAGTATTTAAAAAAACAACACTAAAACATCAACAAGTATTATCTTTTCATCCCTCATAATGGAATAATCCCTGTCTATAGAAAATATATAGGTAACAATAACTTATTCATCCAGTCACCTCCTAAGCATCTTATCATACAGAAATAGAGCTGCCATCTGTAGAGCACAATTGGAATTGAAGTATTCTATTTAAACTTCTTGGCATAGATTTACATGAAATATTACCCTTTTCAGTATAATTAATAATAACTTCCAATCAGAGCAGGCTACATACTTAGAGTAAAACTAAAAAATCAATATGATAATGAATATAGATAATCAAATATACTTTTCTTACATTCCTGCTTATAAAATATGTATTGTTTCATCCTCGCTTTTAACGTTAATTTCGGCCGTAATCCCAATAATATTTCACAAAGTTCGGACAGCTTAGTAAATTTAGACTAGTCCTAAACATTATATTAATGTAACAATGCAAAACGATTTTTATAATAAATTCAATAATAAAAAATAAAAGGTAATAAAATTAAATATATCAAATAGTCTAATCAATACCGTTGATTAAAGTAACAATAAATAAACAATATAGCATGTTGTACTATATGACGTATTCAGAAATATCTATTATAGTTCTTATTTAATTAAATAATTTCTCCATAGGAGCATTACTGGGGTATGACACTCGAATGAAATGATTAGGTCAAACAAAGTATCTGCTGTTAGATACTTTGTGCACAAAAAGAGAAGCTATGGTGGATTACCGAAATGTTCTTTATCAGAAAGTTCAACACAGTATATTTTCACAAAAAAAGATGTTTCTTTAGGTGGTATATTCGGTCATTTATATATTTGGTTCCACAACTTGATTTTAATTTGTTTTATTAAAGAATTATATTAACTTCAATTTACATTAGGTTCGCAAACTCACTCTTACCTTTTAATATTATAGATAAAGATAGATATTATTATTATACAATTAGTTGATTGCATTTTTTAATTAATATAGTTAAATATGATAGTTTAGCTAGCGGTAATTTCTATTTAGACGTAGCTTTTTAGCTCAAATAATCACTGTTGCTAGTTTATCAGAAATTGTTATAATTATTTGATACATACCCAATAAAATTAAAGATAAAAAGTTTGTTTAGATTATAATTCTTTTCACATTCTTCCTAGTTGTTACTTATCACAATTTTTATATGGTAATATATACAATAAATTTTAATAATTCTCATTCTGGCTGACATTGTTGTTTCGTTAACTTAATGGTATCTTAACTTAATCTGACAGATAAGATTAAAAATATATCCAAAAAATAAATTCATAAAACATATTGCAGAGAACAATTTCAAACTAGGACAGTAAAGGACAGAAATAAAACAATCGAACAAATGGGTAAAATCTTTATTGACATGTGTCTTCAAGTATTACACTTATCGGTCGGCCTTTAACCCTTTTGTAATTTGAATAGGAAAAAAGACAATAGAAATTATGACTTACAGCACGAAATTCAAACACAGTGTTAATGTGCGGTACAACATAATCGAAGTACAAATTTGGGCAGGAATTTGGAAGTTAATATTTGGGGTTTTCGAAATTTAAGCATTCTCCTTCACCCCTCTCCTGGTATAAAGTATAATGTCGCAACGAGATAGTGATACCTATAGGTATTGCTATCCATAGAATCTAACACTGAATACGTCACTGACTATTCTATATGCCATTCATAACAAAGAAAACTTCCTAATACGTACCAACTTGTACGCGTATCTGTATAACCTCTTGAGATAGGCTCGCTTTTTCTTAGATTTGTCAGAAACACGGCTAAAGTAATATGAGTTTCTACTAGCAGGCATATGTCTATTAGTATATGTTTACGATTTTTGTGGAAATCGGTTAATAAGAATGTTATATGCAGAACACGTGAACAAAAATTTAGAAAACGTTATCCGAATAGATATGATTAAAAATATGGTTCTGGAAGGGTGAAATCCATGACTATTTCAGTCATTACAATGGTACTTAGTTCCAGTCCTAATTTTTCCTTAAAACTGTTGATGAAAGTTAGCTAACTTATTTCGATTTTACCTTTTGTATGTTTTCAACATATGATCAGCAATAACCGCAACAAGACATAAGAATTTCATTATCTGTACAGGTTCGCCCCATTTACATAAACAAAAATACAAAAACGAGTACTATATTTTTAGTTTAATTCCATAATCTATTTTTGGAAATGTTAAAAAGTAATTTCATCTAATGGATATATATATATTTTCAGAGGTCCGTATAACTATTCTTTCATCTTTACGGATATTAATATCCCATTATTACTCTAATACCCTAAATTGATAGTTCTAAAAGTGAAATCATTTAAATTGTGAAAAGAAGTATGTGACACCGAAATGTTTATAGACAAATACACTGCTGTTCTTTTTTTTCTTTTTTTTTGCAAGAAAGGTTTTAATTACCTGGTGCAGTATTTCAATACTCGAATGGTACTCAGATTAATCCAAGAAGTAAACATATGTTTACTACAATGTTGAATACCTCTGTTTTTATATGATTCATTTATGTACAGAATTTATTTTTTATCCTTTAAATATTTTATCCATTTCCTAACTATATGTATCAGTCTAGTCCTTCAATGTCCTTGCTGTGGACAGAGTGCAGATAACTCAAATGTGAAGCTTGGCGCAAAAAATCAAGAAGTAACACTCTAATATGTCAATTATGGAATTTAACTCTATTATACTATTTTTTTATTTATGCTTTAAGTGCATTAAATAAAGGACATAAAAATGGCTAAGAATTATTATATTTGCATCAATAAATATTGTTATAAGAGTAATTATGATATTCTCAAGTTTAATGATTTCCTGTCGTGTAATTAGATAGGAGCCGCAGAATAACGGGAGGCTTACCACAAAATGTATTGCGAAGTAAAAACCTCAATTCACTTAACCTTGATTGAGTTTGAAGCAAAGAAAGAGACGATACACAGTTGAACACAATAAAAAGATGAATGTATTGTGTAGTGCCTTTACGGGAGTGATATCTCTTTGTGTCCCTGTAATCTGTTTTAAATCTTGAAATCTGTAAATTTTGAAATATTCCTATTTTGTAGCTGACTGAAAAAAAACCATAACATTATATACTAATGACAACAATGCCATTCTTTTCATATCACAGGTGCTACTCACATGACTAACGGTAACTCTCAATTCAAAACATGATATGTTGTATCTCTGGGGCATCTCTTGATTTGCCAGTGGATATGATTGCTGTTGATTTCTAAACAGTATGTTCTACGCTACAGCAAGGTTTCCCGTGAGAAAGGACATATGACAGACCATTTGCTTTGTTATCAAGTACATAAAAAATCCTTGAAGAAATAGTTAAAGAAATATTTATACCATATTCAGATTAAATAATTTTTTTCTCAAATTCGCAGTTGGGTTTAAGAAAAATATGAATGCAGAGTATACACTACATAAGGTAACTACTAAAAGAAATGATTTTGTTAATGATGATAACTTAAAATATGCCCATTTCAAGATAAATTGAAAACCTTTTGATACAATTTCGCAAGAGCGGTTACTTTAAACAATTCTATAAAATGAAAAACAGGTGTTGCTTTAGAATGGTTTAAATGATAAATATTAACACCTGACATACGAGTCAGACTGGCATCTTTATGTGGATAAAAAAGAGAGTCATTTCGGAAAGATTGGGGTTGGGATTAAACAAAAAAAAAAATGTTTGGCAGTATTTTCGAGGTCGAGATCGCTGGACCAGACCCGTGACTGGTCTCTTGACCAGACTCGAGACCATGAGAGCCAACATGGAGAAGTTAAATTGTAGATTGTAAATGTAAACTAAAATGATGTGGCAATTAAACATACTTGAAATGTTCTAGATGTGGTTGTGAATGTGGTGGTTTTAAGTGTAGCAATTAAGCTAAACCGTGGGTCCTGGTTGGATGAGGGAAGAACTTATTCAAAGATATCGCAATGATTTGAAGAACCAGCTGAATCGGAGATTCGTCAATTGATTACTGCAATAATAGCGAAACACAAAAAAGGGCACAACAGTACTGTTATTTTCAAAAAGCGGGATTGGAATCACATATAAAAATTGTAAGTTTTAATATTTTGTCACACTAACGGCACAGTAAAGCTCAAAGTTGGATTGTTGAAGTTGTAGCAGCTGCACAATGCATTACAAAATGATTTCCCTAGCGATTCTCAAATTAAAAATGCCATTTCTGCATTGAAGGGTAAATATAAGAAGGATGGTATAATGCCCAGAATGGTACCATCATAGCATAATCCATGTTATATTTTCATGAACATTTAGTTGCTTTTATTTGTTGTTATTTTTTCGTTTCAAAAGTTGTGCCGAACTTTATTCATCGAGATCTATCGAAATACCTCTAAATCACCGGTTTCCGAAATGACCCACCCTGTTGACTATTCTAAGCTTAGTACTAAACGATGCTGGGCTGGTTCGTGTAACAGATGTTAAACAGAAAACAAGTAGTTGAAATTAACACAATCATAAACAATAAAATGGAAATTATTTCTTGAATATCCCAGAGCTCAATTTTACTGTCCAATATAATTTTCACTTTATTCAAATGATTTCTGTGAAATTTTAGTTTAACTGTTTAATAGTTTTGAGATTATTCAATATTTATTTATGATTGAACTTCCGATGATGACATAACAAACATATAAATAATGATTTAAGATGTATAAAGAAAATTTGTTATGCTTAAATGTTAAGAAAGTGGTTTATATGAGACTGTCCGTAAAAGAATCAAACCAATAGTTGGAAATAATTTAATGTATTACAGCAATTGTAGAGGTAAATCTTAGATAGCAAAAATATTGCAAACATTAAAACTATATTGCAAAAAAAAACCTGAACATTTTAAATATCTTGGAAAATAACAGGTTATAAGTTTAATTGGAAAGAAAGTTTATTTTTTTGTTGTTAGGCACAAAGCTGCACAATATGTTATTTGTGCTGCTCCCACCATAAGTATCGAAATATTATTTTTAGCATTATAAGTCCTCAGACTTACCACTTAGCCACCAGAGGGCTAAAAAGAAAGAAAAAAATTAAAGTATTGGAAAGAAATGTTGTAGTAAGGTTTTGTAATTTGAAAGAAATCCTATTTCCTATTATGCCTGGTTTGATTCTATCCTTCTATACGGTATAAATAAGAGGAGAGGTACTTATCAAACTCAATCGTTACAATACTGTTAAAAATATTATAAGATGTATATTATTACTATTATCATAGTATGATAATACGAAATAACATTTCAAAAATTTGAATATATTAGAGTTAAATACATTATATATTTATAAAACATTAAATACATTTAACAAAGACATACGAAACCGGCAAAAATATAAGCAATATATGAAACAAAAGCTGAAGAGAATTTATAAAGTAAAAAAAGTAAAAAAAGGAAATATATGTTAAAGTGATTTGTATCAAGCACCAAAACATTATAACAATATTCCAAATAAAATAAGATCACCAATGAATGGTAAGTATGTATACATTAAATCATTATTGACAAAATGGATAACCAACCTAGATGAATCTGAAAATCTGTTTTTTAATATATATGTATGTATATATATATGAATTTAGAATAAAACATTATAAACACTTAAAATAATATATTATTAATATTTAAAATATAAAGTATTATATAGGAAGCATTATTTATGAGTACTTAAAATATTGTATAGTTATGTATAATTATTAATGTATTTGTTTATTATAAATCATATTTATTATAGTTAACTTAGTAAACATCATCCACATTCGACAAATTTTGTACACCAATATTATTATTATAATAACTTTTGTTGTTTGTTAGGCACAAAGCTACACAAAGGGCTATCTATGCTCTGCCAACCACAGTTATCAAAACCCGTTTTCTAGCAGTATAAGTCCTCAGACATACCGCTGTGCCACTAGAGGGCAATATTTTTTGTAGGTCAATTGACGTTCTTTTTTAACCATACCCTGCTCTTTGCGGTTTATTGTACACTTTTGGAACTGTTGCTCTCCTTTATCACTCTTTCCTGCGAGTTTCTCCGTTTCCATGGAGAAAATTCAACACTTTTTCTTGAAACAACATGATCTTGCCTGTTGATTAGGGCGCTCAGCTCGGAATCTGCGAATCGCAGGCTCGAATCCCGCCACCGACCATGTTCGCCCTTTCAGCCGTTCACTCACACTTTTCATTGGTAAAGAGTAGTCCAAACGTTGGCGATTGGTGTTGTTAACTAACTGCCTTCCCTTTATCACTTTTATAGTAGAGACGAGGTCGCAGATAGTCCTCGAGTAGCTTTGCGCGAAATTAAGCAAACAAAACTATCATCCTTCACTCTACATTGCTTAGCAGTTATGGTGTATTAATATTCCTTCTAGAATACGACTATAATGTACTTATGTATATATTCTAATAGTTCTTATAAAGTGTAGTAGTACATGAAAAATCACTTTGTTAAATAATTACTTCGCTTTACGAATACACACACACATAATCCACTCCAGTTCTGGTTAACGATGTGTGCACAAATACCAGCTATTCTAAAAGTATATAATAAAATTGAAATAGGGTTCAGCGCTACTTATATCATAAAAAAAAGGTTTTAACCGATTGGAATATTTCAACAATGCACAATTATCACTTAGTCTTTCAAAAATGTTGTCTATAAACTTTAGGAAATTATTTTTAGTACGTTCATTGAATGACCATTTATCATGAATAGTAGCCAAGAAAACACATTATTATTTGAAGTTTTTTTATGTAATCTGGTTTTTGCAACATCTTTATGTTATTGTTATTGTTGTTTCTCGTTTTGTTTCAAAATTAAATCACTGAATTAAGTGAAATAGAAGCATTGGATTTTTTTCCGGGGTGGGGGAGCAATAACTAAAATGATCGTTCAAGTCTTTCTTATGATACCACAGTTTTATTAATTCTTTTAACTGAAAAGTTCGAGCTGGCCCTACTAGATGGCGGTACATTTTCTTGGTGCTGTTGAAATGTGAGTTATTGATTGTTTTTGGCCCTTACAGCTTTATATAGAGCGAACGCGATCAGCTCTACAACACATGAGTGGAGTTACTCTGGCCAATAAAGTTATACTTCAAATGAGAAGTCAGTCCGCTTAAGCAAAAATTTCTCGGGGAACATCAAGTTAATTTTCAGATAAGGCGGAAAATTTATTATATTGATTAATTGGACTTTTCGAAAGTTCAGCTACTAGTTGAGTCAACTCCTTCTGCAACAATCACCTTTCTTTGTGGAAAAAAATTCTGCATCGCCAAATTTTCATGATGTCCTCGGCATCTAATGGAGAAGATAAACTCTCGAACTTTCCCTCTGTGGTAGAACTAAATGTCGGAGGTGTGTTTTATACAACATCTTTGAAAACTTTGACCTCTGACCCTAATTCACTTTTGGGCCAGCTTTTTATGAGTAAAGTGAGTAAATCTGTACCTCGCGATTCTAAGGGAAAGTTCTTTATTGATAGAGATGGGGTGCTATTCCGCTACGTATTGGATTTTCTACGAAACCACAGACTGATGTTACCGGAGAACTTCCATGAGCGAGAGCGGCTACGACAAGAAGCCGAATATTTCATTCTTCCGGCGATGGTAGATTGCATTCCTGCTGTATCCTCGCAGGTAACAGATTCTAAGTTTTCTGAATTGGACAAGCAGCATCATAAACCACCCGGATTCATCACCGTCGGCTATCGCGGAACTTTTGCTTTTGGTAGAGACGGTTTAGCCGATGTTAAGTTTCGGAAGCTGACAAGACTTTTGGTGTGTGGTAAGGTCGGAATATGCCGAGAGGTATTCGGAGAGACCCTCAACGAAAGCCGAGACCCTGACAGATGTAATGATGACCGGTACACAGCACGATTTTTCTTGAAACATAATTTTTTGGAACAGGCATTTGATTGCCTTCAAGATGCTGGGTTCCAGTGTGTGGGAGCTGCAGGGTCAGGAACATCGTGCAATGGAAGCTCTAACGAGCCACCAAAACCTGGTCAGGACTCGGAAGAAAACCGCTGGAATCATTTCAATGAGTTTGTTTTTTGTCGCCCTTAACTGTATGCAATGAAAAAGTAATATTTATTGCTCACCCAATGGCTTTAATTTCGATTTTCTGATTCAAACCTAGTTATATGTGTGTGTATATGTGACATGTTGAACAACTCATTTCCTCTAGTGTAGAACCTGAACTTCTTCTGAAACATTTTAACTTAATCATCCCTAAAGTAAGGAAGAAGAAGAAAAAAGATAAAACGAAGAAAGAAGATTTCGAGGAATGAAGTCGTTTATAATGAAAAAGTAGGCCACGGGCACGGTAACATATATTTCGATGATATGTGTTTAAATAAATCACTTCGTTATTTAGATCAAGCCTAATTGTTTCGGTACTGAATTAAAAATACATGTTTACAGTTTATTTTCAACTTTATTGCTGCAGCCTGTTTATAGAATAATATAATGTAATTGTTCAAACCGCATATCTACACTATTGAAATGTAAAATGTTGCGATGATGAAGCTCAGTAACTATACTAACTGTAAAATCCAGAATGTTTGGAAATAAAATATTGTGAAATCAGGATTAATATTGCAACAGTTAGACACACACGTATATATGTATAAATGGAAGTTTGTTTAAAGAGGAGCTAATCGCAACAACTAAATTCATGCTCATTGTTTTGGTCATGAACTCTTAGTCCTAGGATTCGATTGAACACTAAGAGGATTTCTTATCGAGGTTCATTAGTGTATTTTGGTGTTTCGTATTTGTATTTTTTTTTGACACTGTCGTACTTCATTCTCTCTAAGTTAATAAATTGCCAATTGTAGTTGTCTACTCTAATTAAATGACAAATAAAACGTGAAAAACGCTAAAGTACAAAACCAGCTTCCATTTTGGACACAAACACATGAAAGTAGACTGAATTCAAAATTAAACACGTGCTTGAAGTGAAAAACTCTGAAAATAAAGAAAATTACACATACAGTACTTAGAGCACTGTCTCAAAGGCCCGATTGCTCAATTTGTCTTGGGACGTTTTTTCCAATAGTCTGAAAACAATTTTTGTTGCGCTGTCAGCTTAATACATTTCCATTTTTTTAGTTTTCTTTTTCTATATATTTTCTGAAATAATTGCGACATTTTGTCTACGTTGAATATTCCTAAAGCATCCGAGTGTTGGTATCACAAACACAAGTAGTACAAGGATTACATCGTAATTTTGTATATAAAGTTAACTTGGTTTTAACATACTTTTTAAAAATCTAATTCACCACTGAAATGGAAAATTAAGAGTACATAAAAGCAATATAAGTAGTTAGTCAACTATTAGTAGGAGACAGATGTGTCAACGACACATGCAATATATTTTATAAGCTATTTAGTGCCCCCCAGTGGCACAGCGGTATGTCTGCGGACTTACATCGTTAGAAACCGAGTTTCGATACCCGTGGTGGGCAGAGTACAGATAG
>NW_013665750.1:309877-315512 GCF_000517525.1 Limulus polyphemus
AATTTTCACGTAATGTTTCCTTTTATCAGCATAGTTTTCTCTTCACATCTGAAATGACATGAATGTAAAAGAAAAAGAGAGAACAAATTATTTCTAAACTGCATAAATTTTTGACATTCCGCCACCTCTCCTGCTGTTTAACAGCAACGGGCTTATAATGCTAAGGTTCTAGCTTCGATTTCTGAGATGGGCTCGGAGTACATTGTGCATCTTTGGGCCTAACAATGATAGTTTTTGTTTTAAAAATAGCTTTGGAATCAACACGAAATTTACGAATAATACTTAAAATGCTGTTTTGAAATCAATCCTCTGACATCTAGTTCAACTTAGCATCTGAAAAACGCAGTTTCTCAGCTACTTTAACTCTTATCAGTCATGAAGTAGTACATCCGGGTCTCAGTGGACTTTTTTTTTCTATATTTCATTAATCAGATTTCCATCTTTGCATATAAGATCGTAAATATACAATTACTGGGAGAAACAATTCAGAATTCGTTTTTGTTTAATGTAGTGTTATTTATAAATGAACTGTAATCTTTGGCAGGATTTTTGGCCTACATTTTAGCATAATAAGATTGGCATAGTAAGAATAGTATATCCTATCTATATAATTATTACTAATATAAACTCTTTATCATACGGTTAAAGAATTACAAAGCATATTAGTTAATAAACTATTTATAATTTATGATAAACCTAGATATTTCTTCCACACAGCCGCGCAGATAAAGTGTGAATGAAAATTGTAAGAATAATTCCATGTTTAAGAAATCAATCCTATTGCTTTGATAAATTATATCTCTAGAAGTTTCTGTAGTTTGTAAAGGTGTACATTGTATCAGAAAATATTTAGAGTTTTAAAGTAAATATTATATAGCTGTTTCCTCAAACTCTTCTTTAACGTTTACTACAACGGTTTATAAAAGTGGAAACAATAAATTGACCTCCGGTACGAAATGTGTTAGAATATATCTTATTAAGTAATATGTAAATACATATATCATAAAAATGTCCTAAATGTAATTACTTCAAGGAACCTCAGAAAAGATATGATAAAACGTTTCAGTTTTTAGGATATCAAGCTAGTACGCTTACGGAATTGAATAACGCTCCCCAATACTTATATATAGCAGATTTATCGAGGATATACTTAATAACGATGTATGTAATATTTTTAGTTAAGAAAGTTTTATGTTTCCTGTAAGTAATCTGACACTTTTCTTGCTAATGTAGAATGTGTTAGTGTTCAATATTTATCATTTATTTCAGTATTCAACTTAGATATTTAGTATTTGATAGGCATATATATATTATCCTCAACATTCGTGTAGTGTAAATGTACATTTAATACTTTGTTAAACATCTCGTGTTTGATCAACCCTATATTTCACATGGATACTCAGTTAAGTAATCGAATAAACAACCGAGACTAGAGTTTGATATTTTATGAAAGACTTGAGGTTTAGGTTAGGTTATTTTTAACTTTTATTTAGAATATTTATTCAGATTAATCATGGTTTGCTTATTAAACTTCTCTTATTTCTAAGTATATAATAGAAGACCACTTAGCTGTGTAAAAAGTTAACATTGCCTAAATTCATGCCAGCAAAAAAATCTTGTAAAGTTCCATAAAAGCTGAAATTAACCAACAAGTTAAAACTAACATTTGGAGCATAACGGTATAAAAGAATATGAGTCGAAATTAGCAAAAGAATTAGAATAGTGATAAAGGGGCGGGGGGAGAAGAATAAATACTAAGATGAAGTTATCCAAAGAAGAGAACATAATGATATGACTAAGAAGGGAACCGTTCATGATTTTTTTCTTCTTCTTAACACAAATATAACATCACAATGCTGTCGGTGATCATTTTACAATCTTCTTCAGTTTTGACTTTCACACCTTTATAGCACGGACTGTCTCTCGTTTGTGTATAATGTCTTTCTGATACGATCCACCGATAAGTTTGAGATATACCTTGTTCAGTAGCTTTACTCCAAAACAAACTACAAATACACACAAATACACTTACATGATTGCAATATATTTAGAATGTGATTTGTGCTACACTAGACAGAGGTGTTCCAAGATTAGAACTTAGCAGAAAATAAGGCTCTCAATATATTCAATCCAAAAATTTGTATTGATTTGAAATCTTAAAGACTCCAAAGAATAAATATGTATATTAAGTATCGATAGATAACGTAATAGAACATTTAACGAGGGAATGCGGTTCTTAATACTCGAAATAAAAGTTTCTAGTGAGGAAGTTGATATCAGTTATTTCTTGTCTGCTGAAAAGCTGCACTGTCGACGTGCTAAGAGCCTCACTTGCAATTAGCACTTTACAATATACTCTACTGAAAAACGAAAACAAAAGTGAATAGAAATGCAGCGATAGGGAATAATAAAAAGAAGAAAAATCGCTGCAAGGTGAAAAACTAACGTTTCGGCCAAATGAACACCACCAGGTCCCGTAAAAGAAATCGCTTAGCCGAAACGTTTACCAAATTGTTCTTCTCGAGATCGTCAAACACTTTGGTTCATGGTAAGACAACATTTGTATTCGAATTAATTTATAATTAAGATTAATCGAAATTTTATCAAAATACAAAGTACAAAAAGCATGCAGAAAAGTGAGGGCTAAGATATAAATATTTAAAAGAAATAAGAAACAAGACAAATATATAGTTCGACACATGTCATAAAGAGAATATTAAAAACTATAATCATAAAACAAACTCATTATGACAATATTTACAACGTATTAAATGATATACATTTAATGGTTTACAATAACCAAAAATACAAAAATATTGATAATTGTGATTCTAATTAGAGATCAGAAGTTAATTTTTTTTGGTATTTTCATTTATTTTAACTATCATTTATTTAAAGATATGTTTTTCGCAAATTCAGTGTTTTATGAAATGACCCAAAATTCGGTTTTATTACAAGCCATCGTCGTAATGCTTGGTGATAATTATTATTATTCGAACAATTGTTTAGTTGTTTGTCGTTAAGCGCAAAGCAACACAATGGTTTACTTGCACTCTTCCCACCATGATAATATAAATCAGGTTTTTAGCGTTATAAGCCATCAGACTTGCCACTTAGCCACCAGAGGCTTTTGAAACAAGTGATTTCGTACTGATTAGTCAATTAATTGTGTAATAGCTTTTACATAAAGATCTGCTACAATATTACAATGATAACTATAACTGATAATAAATAGTTTTAATTATGAGAAACAAGCAAACTACAAAACTTCTATGACCAATCTGCCTTACGTGATTAGGTGGGTACTCTCGCTGCTAGCTGTGTTTTGATGATAAGTTAGTTTTCAGCATTTTAGAAAAAAAAACAACAAAATTTCAGTTATATCCTAATGCATTAGTCACTATCCATCTAAAATCATGTTTATTACTAGTACCTTAATGAATTAGCGGTAAGTTTACGGATTTAAAACGCTAAAATCCGTTGTGAATATAAAGCAGATAGGTTATTGTGTAGCATTACACTAAAACGAACAAAAAATATCACTAGGAATTTTGTTTGTTGCACATTAATTACTATAAATCTAATTTGATGTAAATTATAAGCAATATTGAAACTATTTGTTATTTGTAACTTATTGAAAAAAATTCATTGAAATTATACACATTTAAAATGAGTTTATGAAAAAAATAAACAGTGCGAGACCCAAACATTAATTTCATTCCAAGAATGTTGATAATATATAATTCCCCTCTATCCGGTGTTACAAAAATTTTATAGTGTACTGTTTGTTATAGCACTGACATCTATACTTCTCATGCAACGTATGATGTTGTCAAAACAGTTTTTGTATATTAATTTTCCAACAGCAAAAACAAAAGGAAGGGGGGGTTTTTATTATGCACTTTCCTTTTACATTAACTTATCGCACGATAATCTAACAGTCACTACGTACAATTAAGAATGGATAAAATATACAGTCTAATATCACATGTACAAGCAAAGTTCACTTAGAAACAGTCGATATAATACTTGAGGACAAACGAAACCAAATTATGCAGGCATCTTACATCCTTTACAAAGCTGCTAATGCCAGAGCTCAGGCAAGGATAACTCGATTCTTATAATAATATATTACACAAAACAGGAGTATATTGTTAATTCTACTTTAGATTAACACTTTACAAGTAATAATTAAATCTTGAACATATTTCCAAGAGCTAAACGAGACACAAAAGGTAAATGTAAGGGTTCACTATTGGTCTACATGTAATCTATACTTACAAGTTCATATTAAATTTCTAGTAAATATTTCGAACACTTTAACATGTAAATAGATAAACATACATAAAAGAGAATAAATTCCCCATCTATAAACACACTATCTATATGATGAGACACCAAAGGCATAAACATAATCATCAGACATTCATCTTACATCTGAAGAGACAGCAAACGTTGTAAGCTTTTGAAGATGAGCTTAGAGATCTCGTATAAGTCAAACCTAAAAGATTAGTTTCACTATTACACTATACGAGTACTGCTGTAAACATGTCTACAAATATGTTTCATCTTGAGATAAGCTATAAAATATGTATTGAGCTTGAACTGGCTCAAACTCCTTTTTCTAAATAATATTTGAACTAGGATAACATTACATTATATTTTGAGTAGCAAAACTTAATTTTCTATGTTATGTGCGAACATAAAATTACAGAAATGTGTTAAGATATTAAACTTCAATTTTTACATTTTGAAATGGGGCTTGAAAAAATAACTTTCCAATAATTAGCTGACTAAAGACATAAATAGAATGGACACATAATTTAAGCTGTTATTGAATAGTAGTTTGATATTAACTTAATAAGTAGGATAACTTCTACTTGGTTCAATAGAAATAATTCCAGTTACAGATTTGTTTAGCAAATTCTAACAACTAGTTTCCAAGATGCAAAGTCAGAGAATAAAGTTTTTGTTAGAATGTATTATTTAATGTGCACTTAATGTTTGTTGAAAGTGCAAAATGAGTGAGAGGGCTAAGGTTTTTGAAGTTCACTAATTTTGATTTATTGAAATTTTTGCTGTATTTATCTGTTGTGCATTACAAATAAAATAATAAAATATACTTCCCGAAACTGAGAGCTTTATATTTTCTTGTCATTATGATATCACGTAATCTTAAAGCTAACACTCGTGTACCTGAAGAGGTTTTATATCATACATTACAGGTAAAAAGCAACAACAACAAAGACTTAATACTAAAAATCAAACCTTTACTACCCTGATAGAAATGGTCACAGATTCTACCCAACACTCAACTGGTGCTAATGGATTATAACGATGAAATTATACAAATATTTAAACAAATATACCAATAAGTAAATGGTTCCAATTATTTGCCAATACTGTATTCATAGTATAGCCTGAAAACAATTCTTGTTTAGTTTAATATTACATGCTAAAATTTAGGTATGACCCCGGTGACTCAACGGTACACCTAAGATCTTATAACACTAAACATCTGGTTTCGATATCCTTGGTGGCAACAGCATAGATAGCTCATTGTGTATCATTGTGCTTAATAATAAACAAAACATAATTATTTTTGTTACACATGTGTATGTTTATATTATTTGTT
>NW_013665750.1:316466-320694 GCF_000517525.1 Limulus polyphemus
AATAAACAAAACATAATTATTTTTGTTACACATGTGTATGTTTATATTATTTGTTAAAGTGATAAAACAATTAGTTAAAATTTTCAAAATAGATTAATAATTTTCACATCTCCAATGATTATGACTGGTTTAGATTGTTTTTGCCCCAGCTAAACCTAAATAGAATTATAACAATATGAAATAATTTACCCTACGTCTTAATGTGTCTCAGGAATTGTGTTTTCACATTTCAATTTTTTATATAAAAACAAGTTTATTGATAGATGCTGCATACGATCTCAGAGATTCTTTTTTTAGAAATTTTGATGTCAATAACTTAGTTTATAAGAGAAAATGACTATACAAGCACGTAAGTTTATCTGCTTTGCAATCTACAAACTTGTTCTTAACATAATTACTAAACAAAAGGAGCCTACAAGTGGCTCAGCGGTAAATCTTAAGACTTATAACGCTACAAACTGGGCTTCGATACTTGTGGTGGGCACAGCACAGATAGCCCGTTATGTAGCTATGCGGTTAACAACAAAGGAAAACCAAGAAGAAATATAGCTTCTCCTGAAAACAATTTTGTAAGAGTACTCTATCCTAGGTATCGAAACTTTACTCGTGTTTGTAGGTTCTATTATGTTCGATAAAAGCCTTGTATTAGGTGGTTTGTGCCTAATCCTTCAACATTAATGCATTACGATAAACAAACGTAATTACCGCTAACCTGTTCAAACAATTCAGCGTATGCGTGTGCAAATTTCAGAATATAATTAAACTAATTATACAAAGCAAGTTTATATATTATTGTGGATCATCTATGGTATCCATAATAATAGTTAGTTAAGGAATTACCTTGAAATAGAGGGGTGAGTTTCCCGTTTGTCATCCGTCTAGATCAATGATGAATTTGCTACCATTATTTTGAACACTCAGAGAAATCGTCTTTAATTGCAAATGAGACATTGCGGTATGTATATTGCTGTAAAAAAATTAATTAATCTTGCCAAGTAATTCCTACAGAAAGTACCTAACCGCCGGTAAAAATCATGTTTATAACTTTTTTTTTAGAAACAGAATTATGAATAGTCTTGAAAACACGGTATTTCATTATTTAATGAAGCATATCTGACAACAGTTTCTGGAATACAGTACATCCTTCTCGTTGTATAGTTAAACAAGTAGAGAAAAGACATGGAAATGGAAAGCTTCTTATTGTATCGCATAAAACAGGATGTGTGGAATTTGGGTAAACAAGAGTTTATACAGACCTATTTATAATCGTTAATATATATATATATTTTATCTATTATAGCTGTAGTAGTTTACAGATTACACGTATATCAAAATTGGTTGAAGCGTTAGAGTTCTTATATCATAAATGAGTGTTCTATACATATTTATATAGGTAGATTTAGGTTTACAATTTATCTGAAATTCACTTAAGTTTGTACCTTATCTAACAAAATAAAGAGCCATAAACTCAAGATTGAATTTTTATTTAAATCTATTGCCTGTCAGCTATGTCAGATATTAATAAAGAAAGAAGCCCGATAGAAAGTTGCGATAATCCAAAAATTGAAAAGAAATCGAATCAGTTGAAAAGCAATTTGATATTGCGAAATTGCTCCTATGGAGTACCCAATGAAAATTTAATAATGAACTCGTATATCTATATATATATATACAAAAACTCTTACTAAGGTTAATGTTTAAATACAGAAACCTGCAGTGTCTTGACTTAAATTTTATCGTAAAATTTTCAGACAAAAATATTTATTTACTCACAAGACAGAGCTTCGTTAACTTTGCTTTAATGCGGTATGTTTAAGTCAATGCACAAAGGAACATAAAATAAATATGAATTACCGGCACTTGTGTAATATTTAACATTATAATAAATAATTAAAAACAACATTTGTTATTTGCACAAATAAAACTTTATTGAAGCCGTACGGCTTCCACTTTAAAACAACACTCTAGAATTACTAGTTTCGACGGGATCTACGTCATCTTCAGGAGTTATTTATAAGCCATGCTTTACTTTTACCCTTTTTTGCATTGCTTCACTATTATTTACATATTTCCTTGGTCTACTTTATATATATATATATATATATATATATAATCATTATATCTCACTATATATCAACATATTAACTTGCTGGTCCTTCATCTCTATTTATTACTTCTTTTTGTTTCTATATTTCATTATTTCTAATGTTTCTCTGATATTTAATGCTATAATAGTACGAGGTTGAGCCGAAATTAAAGTTTTCCCCCATAATATTGCATGTTGGTTAGTTTTTACATGTTCGGCTGTAGCTAATGTTTCTATTTTATTATTTCTTATACAATCTTTATGCTCTTGCAATCTGTATTTTAAATTTATTTTAGTTTGATCAATATAAATACCATCACATTCACATTCTATCTTGTAAATACCAATTTTATCTGTTAATTCTATTTTATCTTTAGTATTCCCTATCGTGTGTTTTATCTTATTTATTGGTTTGAAGATAGGATAAAAATTATGTTGCTTTCATATACTTCATTTAATTGACCTGTTAAACCTGGAACATAAGATAAACTTAAAGTTTCTTTTTTTGTTTTTTTTTCATAAACAGATCTTAATGTAATATTTTTAACTGTGTTTACAGCTTTGTTAAATTTCTTAAGTGCTTTGTCTACTACACTTGGTTCAAATCCTATATCAATAGCTCTATACTTAATTAAAACAACTTGTTATTTAAATCTTGAACATATTTTTAAAGTTCTATAAACATATGTGTAAAATGTAGAGATTTTTATGTTTTTATATGACATAATTCTTTTTGTTGCGACATAACAACAGAAAATGGTTTTCTATAGACTGTTGTTTCTAAGTTACCTTCTGTTTTTTTTTCTAAATAGTACGTCTACAAAATTGAAGCTATTATTTTCTTCAATTTCATACCTGAATTGAAATGATGGTTGTTTACTATTTGAATAACTAGAAATTATTGTAGTTTACTGTTGCCATGTCGCCACACTAAGAATGTGCCATCTACATATCTTATCCAAACTTCTGGTTTAAATTTAGCATTATTTAGCGCTTCATCTCATATATAAACCCTCTTATTATTTATAGTGATTTTGGTTAACTTGGAAAATGGTTTTTCTACACACACTCCTGTTAATTCCAATATGTTCATAATTTCAGCTGCTGGTATTCTGTTTTCTATTAAGGGTGTTTTCTTCTAACGGTGTTTTAGATGTACTAGTTAGAAAAGAAACAGAAGGTAACTTAGAAACAACAGTTTATAGAAAAACATTTGCTATTTTTATGCCGCCACACAAAGAATTATGTCATATAAAAACATAAAAAACTGCATTTTACACATATGTTTATAGAACTTCAAAAATATGTTCAAAATTTAAATAACGAATTGTTTTAATTAAGTATAGAGCTATTGATATAGGATTTGAACCAAATGTAGTAGACAAAGCACTTAGGAAATTTAATAAAGGTGTAAAAATACTACATTAAGATATATTTATGAAAAAAACAAAAAAAGAAACTTTAAGTTTACCTCATGTTCCAGGTTTAACAACTCAATTATATAAAGTATATAAAAGCATCAGAATTTTTATCCTATCTTCAAACCAATGAATAAGATAAAAGATGTGATAGGTAATACTAAAGATAAAATAGAATTAACAGATTAAACTTACTAAATAGAATGTGAATGTGGCGGTACTTATATTGGTCAAACTAAAAGAAATTTAAAATAGAGATTGCAAGAACATTTGTTTGCTTGTTTGTAATCAAGCACGAAGCTACACAATGGGCTATCTGTGCTCTGCCCACCACAGGTGTCGAAACCCGGATTCTAGCTTTGTAAGTCCGTAGACATACCGCTGTGTGCAAGAACATAAAGTTTATATAAGAAATAATAAAATAGAAACATCAGCTATAGCCAGACATGTAAAATCAAACCAACATACAATATTGTATATGTGCAAAAACTTTAATTTTGGTTCAACCTCGTAGTATTATAGCATTAAATATCAGAGAAACATTAGAAATAATTAAATATAAAAAAACAGAAAGAAGTAATAAATAGAGACGAACATATATTATGTTTGGCGAGATATATTATAATAATTATATTAAAAAACTAGACCAAGAAAATATGTAAATAATAGTGAAGCAATGTGAATACGGGTAAAAGTATAAAACATGGCTTGTAAGTAACTCCTG
>NW_013665750.1:320806-322326 GCF_000517525.1 Limulus polyphemus
GCAATGTGAATACGGGTAAAAGTATAAAACATGGCTTGTAAGTAACTCCTGTAGATGACGTAGATCACGTCGAAACTAGTAGTGTTGTTTTAAAGTTGAAGCCGTACTGCTTCAATAAATGTTTAATTGTGTGAATAGTAAACGTTGTTTTTAATTATTTATTATAATTTTAGCACATAAAATATTTTCGTATTCAATTTTTATTACGGTGATAAGGGTCAGCGTTGATTCTTTCTGCTTAGCTGAATCTTCTTTCTATAAGCGTTGACTCAGTGATTTCTACGTTTATCCACATCTACATGTCAGTCTTGAACTGCATAAAACACTTATTCTAGTTAATATATCTCCACCAACACTTGAAGAGGAATAATCTCCACAGAATAAAGTAATTCCAAATCATAGACTGTCTTAAATCATATTAGGATATTTAGTTACTGTATACATCCATCATGAGGATATGTGTGATATAGAAATTATTCTATATCGATACTTTCATTACATTTTATATCGTAGTTATATAATTATCTAAAATGCTAAAAGAAAGTAAAAAGCTATCACTTTAATTTCTTGTGAACAAGAGCCTACAAAACCTTTTCATTTTGGCCCCAAGTCGAACAAAAAATGCAGCCTGACTAACTAATGAATGAATATTTGTTGTAATATTCTTATAAACACTATAAGTGTAGCTACCAGTTTGGCCGCCAATGTTGATTTCATTCCTTTAAATCGCACACTCAATCCTTTTTTTTCCCCGCACCTATTTTTCACACCTAAGGTGCGTTTGATTAGACATCATGACTTTTTGCTAATACACACACCAACAAACCACGGCAAGTAAAAAATAGTGACAATCGATAGTAACTAACATTAGCTTTAGGATCATAACCCTATTGTTCGGAACCGACCGATACTTTACAGAACCAACCAGATTCTTTATAAAAGATATGATGGTAGTTTTCTTTCTAAAACAGTGTTAATAACTTTCATTATAATAACGCCATGGGAACTATATCAACAGTTTTTCTTGTCATCAACCTCAAACACTCGGTACAGTGTTATCAAGTATCATTATTTATGCTAATTGCTTAAGCTAATCTCACGTGACGCTAAACGCTCTTTAATTAGAATAATTTCATAAGATTTAGAAAATTTGTGCTTAAAAGCTGGTAATGAATAATGAATGATTAAAACTTGAGCTAGAAACTGCTAATCTAGTTTGCTTAAGTATCTGAACGTGTTTTCACCATACAGTTGCCCCCCCCCCAGTGGCATAGCGGAATGTTTGCGGACTTACAACGCTAGAAACCAGGTTTCGATGCCCGTTGTAGGCACAGCACAGATAGCCCATTCTGTAGCTTTGTAATTAATTACAAACAAACCACCCTATAGTTTTGCTTCTCTAACTAAGCCGTCTTTAATTCGAATGAAAAACTAAAAACGGTTCAACTTTACTTTTAGATGAAGCTGTAGTAAAAAGTTCAGACCGATAGCTCACATGAAAAAAAATCCATGGAAGTTAA
>NW_013665750.1:322453-324999 GCF_000517525.1 Limulus polyphemus
TACTTTATATAATTGACTTGTTAAACCTGGAACATAACATAAACTTAAAGTTTCTTTTTTGTTTTATTATAGCATTAAATATCAGAGAAACATTAGAAATAATTAAATATAAAAAAAACAACAGAAAGAAGTGACAAATAGAGACGAAGATATATTATGTTTGGCGAGATATATTATAATAATTATATTAAAAAAGTATACCAAGGAAATATGTAAATAATAGTGAAGCAATGTGAATAGGGGTAAAAGTATAAAGCATGGCTTATAAGTAACTCCTGTAGATGACGTAGGTGAAGCTGTAGTAAAAAGTTCAGACCGATAGCTCACGTGAAAACAAATCCATGAATGTTAAGTATGTTTTTCTATCAAATAAAGTTTCCGTACTTTCGGTGCAACGACAAAAAAAAAGTAAAAAACTCAATCAAAATTTGAGACTTTATATGTCGTGTATTTCTTAATAGATTGCCTCGACATTTGGTAGCTGAAGTAAGAATCCAGTAGAGCACACCTGATAAAAATTGTGATAGTTTAGATTACTACAGTCCGAGCAACAGAAAGTGGAAAATCGCCAAACTATCACCCCTCTTAATAATACAGTGTGTCCTGCAGGATGTTTTGGCCGCACGACATATCGTGTGTCTTGATCTGTCATGTTAAATTAAAATGAGTTTATATTGTGATAACTATCACCCTTAACCATGCCAAAGAAAAACAAATCATTAGTAGTTCGAATCATCAATTATAATTTTGAATAGCTAGGTAGCTCTAGGAATGTACATGTCCTTTATAATAATTACATAATTACTGTAGTATTATCCTCAATATACATAAATGAATCTTCTTATTGCTAGTTTCATTAATTTGGCGACCAATAAGAAATGCAAAAAAGCCACACAGTAACTCAGCGGAAATTACGATGGCTTACAATGCTAAAAATCGGGTTTCGATACCCGTGGTTGACACAGCATTGTATAGCTTTGTGCTTTTCTTACAGCCGAATGCATAAATCTGATGGGTGTTAAACTTTTGTAAACCGAATGTGATCTATAAATGGAATATTTTTGTATATTGTAAGTGTTATCTAGGACATAATTTCAGTCGATACTGCCTTTCATGTCTCTCTTATCGTCCCCTTTGAGTATTCAAGTATAAATACTATTTTCTAACGTCATGCACGCAAACAAGTTTTATAAATCTAAGTTTTCTTTTGTAGCTCTCTGGGTTAAAATTTTTATTTCAGCGAATTGCTAGTGTATAATTCCTCAGTCGTATGAAACTAAGGTTAAATACAACATAACATTTGGAATGAGCATCTTCAAAATATACTTGCGAATCTACGTCATGGTGAGTACCGTGTTCTTGCCTCTAAGGAGTGATATCCGATTTCGTAAAAGTACTTTAAGATATTTTTTTTTCTAAGATAATAATAGTAGTGGAGATTTCTTCCATATAAAATTCATAATGTAACAAAGTGATCTATCTAAAATTGTAAAACACATATATTAAACGATGCCTAATATCATCAGAACATCTTACGACATTATTATACATCCTTACCATAATATCATCAGAACATCTTACGCCAGTATTATACATCCGTACCCTAATATCATCAGAACATCTTACGCCAGTATTATACATCCGTACCCTAATATCATCAGAACATCTTACGACATTATTATACATCCTTACCATAATATCATCAGAACATCTTACGACATTATTATACATCCTTACCCTAATATCATCAGAACATCTTACGCAATCAGTATACAACCTTACTCTCTAGAGGCAAGTTTACAGCTCCTTAACAATTGTAATGTACTACATTGAATATGAATGTCATTAGTCAAAATAAATATTGATAGTTGATTTTAGTTTGAATGTATAGCTAGTAAATATTATTGGTGGCGAAATTTATGGCAAAAATAAATACAATAAATTTAGAGCAAGGGAGCTTTCGCACTAATCTTAAAATAATAGTTAGCTCTAATATTTTGGCTTACGGCAATCATAATTTCATTCATTAGCGAACAGAAATACTGCTACTATTTCAATGGGTTTATAGTATTAAGTATGAAATGGATTGCCAATACATTCGAACGTAAACGACATGCCACGTGGTAGAGAGAAAGTATTAGTGTTGAGGCAGATAAAAAAGACGATCATAAGAATATGTTTCTTGTGTAACTATAAGTACACAAGTAAAGAAATATAAGAAATAAATAGTAATAGGTTAGAATAATAAATTAATTTGTTTATTTATATATCTATCATTATTAAGCTTGGGGAAAGTAAACTCAACAATACATGGGGTTTGATACGGTAAGTATTTTACTTATTTATTTATTACATAAATATGGAGAAGGCAATTCGCGATATGTTTACGAAAATCAGATTGGATTTCACGCTATTAAGTTTTCATGCATATTATTACTGTAGATACAGGTAAACTAAAGTTACAGCAATGCACGTACATACTTTCATATTTTGTATTTTTTAGCTTTCCTAAACGATATTTACTTTAAAAAATAGACGTACTAAAT
>NW_013665750.1:325987-329784 GCF_000517525.1 Limulus polyphemus
TTCACGTGCTTACCAAATGACATAGTAAGAGCACCAAATGTTTACGGCACACAATTATTATGATCAGCCCATGCCGTTTAAACCTACCATTTGTTATAAATTTCTTTAAATTTAGAAATAAAATTAAGTGCGCTTGTAATAAAATCAGTATTAGAATTTCAGTTAAGTGTTTTTATTTTGTGTTTGTTTTTAAAGTTAGAATACATTATTTAACCCACAACTAAAATTAATATATATATACATACTTATACATGTTTACGTCAAAAGTTGTACTTAATATACATTTCTTTTTTTACTTGTTGACCTTGTGCATGAATCGAAGTCAGTTGGGTTTAAATTAGGTATAATGCAGTAATACGAGCTAAAACAGTTGGCGTCCGCAGAAAATTTTCCAGGGACAGGCAAAGTTTTCCAGGGGGAGAACTGGCAAAGAAGTGTGAAATTGTGCATTGAATAAAAAAATCATATACATATGCTGAATGAATAAAGAAAGAATTATGTTTCTCATTTTCCAGTGGGTAGGTGCCCCTCTTGCTCCCCCTGTGACATAAATAACTGATAAAAATTTGGCGAAATCACTCATTTTCTAATACAAATACATAAGAATCCCTAACAGCATCTCGTTGGATGAAGTGCAGTATTGTTCACATCACAACGAAAAAAACAAACAAAACTGTTTTATGCGTTTAAAAGATCAATTATATACCTCTGAATATAGATATGAATTTAAGTAATAATGATAATTTACATTTAAACCATTCCTTTGTTTTGGAATTGTGTTTTTAATTTTTAGTTTCTAACTCTTAACTTCTTTTGGCACCTTCTTGTTATTATATATTTCACAGTTTTAGATTACGTTTACTTACTTAGTAAAGTCAATTTCAAAATGATATTCTCACTCTTTCTTGAACCTTAGTGACACGTGTCAGTCACTTGTTTTTCAAAAATGATTTTGTTGATTACAAGGTCTCTGATAAGATATGAGTTACACACAAAAATTACCCCCCCCCAAAAAAAATTGTGCTACACAATAGGCTGTTTACACTTTGTTCATAACGAGGAGTCAAACCCCGGACTTTAGCGTTGTAAGTCCATAAACTTATAATGAGACATAGACGCAAAGGTGTACAAGGAAATATGTTTCATGACTGGAAAGTTACTATGTTTAAAATTTCGGACAAAGGAACGAATATAGTTAGTTCTGTTAAAGCCCCCCCCCCCCCACAGTGGTACAGCTGTATGTCCGCGGACTTACAACGCTAGAAACCGGGTTTCGATACCCGTTGTGGGCAGACAACAGATAGCCCTTTGTGTAGCTTTGTGTTTAACTACAAACAAACAAAATTGTCCAACAAGCTGAAAGTTAATAAGAGAAAGAGGGGAAAAAAATTCTTAAAAATAGCGTTTTATGATATTTTACAGTTCTGCATTGTCATTTGTGTATACATTGTATCAACACACTTTAAGGGCTCTTTAAACCTATAAATAAGCATTTAACTTATCGAGCTAGAAAATAAGATACATTTCTTTCATACAGCATTTCGAAACTTTCCGTTTCGGTGTTGGGTATTGTAAGATACCAGTATATACAAAGATCTATGTATAAAATATCTGTGAATAGTATTCCATTGTAAAGAACTGGAAAATGAGAAATTAATTATTTGAATTTTAATAAACGTCAACCTGCTGGAATTGTCAATTTAATTGGACACATTGACTTACTTCAGGTGAAATTCACTTCTTGTAGTGGCTTTTATTACTGGTTAAACAGCTTACAAAAAATGCATCAAATGAAAAAGATATACTATTCAAAGTAGGATTATACAGAGCTGTTTGATTAACCAATAAACTTATTATTATTTTTTAACATGAATGTTTCAATTCTACCGGGTTAAACAAGAAATGCCAGCTTCTCTTTACGCTATTAATCAGTATTGGATCTTCAATCTTTTACATATCTATGACCACATTTGCTAGTTAAGATGTGGAATTTTGATATAATCATTAGAAATGGTAACTGGATAGCACAGTTAATGTAGATAAAACCAATGAATTTTCCTTTGTTATTGTTGTTATTAAACGTATTGTATTCATGTTTAAGTTGTCAGTAGTTTTAATATTTGTTCTGAACCACATTATTTTGTTCGCATATAACGCTAGAAGCATAAATTGTGAACTGTTTACGAGAAAAAGTGGAAGTTTGATCTTTAAACTCATTAAACGAAAAACAAACAAACTTAAACGCCTGTGAATTGAATGAATATGTGTATTATAAAACACTATATTGAGCAACTAAAGTGGTTTAACCAGTGTAATTTCGGATTATTTTAACACATAAGAAGAACTTTTTTATACGAGTGCTATAAATATATGAAATCGTGCTTACGTGTTTATTGACAAAAGGCATGATTCTTTTTTTTTTCAGATTTTTATTCAACATTAATTCGACACACAGTACCTTTGTTATCAACCAAACAAGCTTGTATTAAGCTGTCTGTTTATATTATAAAACATATATTTTGTATCATCGTATTAATAAATACGTTCAAAGTTTTTGTTTTTCTTTATCGTTAAAATAACGCAATAAAATATTTTTCTCTATTTTTAAAATATTCAGTACTGGAAGTTACGAACTGATAAAAATATATTACATAAGCGACAGTAGCTATATACTAAGGCGTAATGGCTTGCTAAGCAGAATATTGTTGTTTAACACTCCAAGAAATTTAAATGTTCTCTTTTCTTTTTAATCGCATTAATGAAAATTTCAATTTTTTTATCGACTCTCTTGATCAATTTGTTTTTTGTTTGAAGTTAAGCACAAAGCTACACAATAGGCTATCTGTGCTCTGCCCACCACAGGTATCGAAACCCGGTTTCTAGCGTTGTAAGTCCGCAGACATACCGCTGTACTACTGGGGGTCTCTCTTGATCAATTCGTAAATCATTGCTTTATTCGAACTCCTAACTTCTTTTTAACTGCCCACATTTTCGTCAGTTTCTATTATAAATGTAATTGATTATATTAATGATTCTAAATAAAGATATACGACTCAAAGCTGCTCAAAATTGCGAAAGCCATTAAGATGGGTTCGGCTAGTAGTTAAAAATATATGGGCCCCTTGCTGCGTAAGGGGGAAACCATATTGTCTCTAAGAACTTAAATATTTCAGAGTAACGAAGACAGTTTTCATACACTTCTAACAGCAATAATTAATTCATTGCTTGGCTATGTACATAAGCATACAAGCAAACTATTATACTGCTTCAAAAACAACAACAACAACAGCAACAACAAAAATGAAGCAGCAGCTACTAACAAAGAACCGTCATACGTGTTTTCGGGGTTCATGCTCTATAATTTTTAACCCACATTTAACTGTCGAATTTCAAACATCTTAATCACAATGTTGCAGTTAGGTTACGTATTACAATTTCTAATAGCCTAAAACTGAGTTAAATTGTAAATTAGATTTAGTAGTTAAATCAATGCCGATTTATATCCAATTTATGATATTTGCCAACATTATTGATACACACATTTTCTTTTATGATACAAATATATTTTAATGCACAATCAATAATACAATTTACAATAACAGTTAATACAAACAGTGATTTATATACAAAAGTTTTACAAACTTACAAGTAATATAAAGTCTTCTTTCTAGCCTGGAGCTTCCTTGATGTCTTATCGAGGGTTCATGATGAGAGAATTAATTTCGAGTTGCTGTTGGTATTAGGTCGCCAAGAAATTAATATCGCTTTTTTTAGATGATTAAACCCGAACAACTTAT
>NW_013665750.1:330585-340456 GCF_000517525.1 Limulus polyphemus
AATGGTTCACGCGCATTACGTGCCGGAAGAGACAAAGCAACATTCACATGCTGCAAACGATGACCATCGGAGAGTTCGTGAGGCACCCAAACACTTTCTTTATGGAGCTTTCCCATATTTCTTAGATGTTTACGTATTGCTTCATGAGTGACTATAGTGACTCCTAAGTAATTAACTTTATCTATTTTATTCACTTTGGAGCAGTTACATTGTTGGGGGTAGGATTGGATAAAGTTCTTTTTATGAATATTGAGAGCCGCTGGAGTTGGCTGACCTGTATTATAGAAGGATAATGTCATTTGCACCTGGGTATTATTACTTATGCACGTGCGCATCTTTTTATACGAAAAACCACATAGAAAAGAAATATGACCGCCAAACTACAAGAGGAAGGAACCTAGAAATCTGAAATTTTGCGCCCATAATAAGTGAACCCTGAGGGTCTGCACCTGGGTATTATTACTTATCTTATCTACGTGCGTGTGTGAATGCGTGTGTGCATCTTTTTAATGAGCCAAGCTAGCCAAATACACATAGAAAAGAATTGGTTCCTTATATGATAAATTATAGATTTAAATCACAAATAGACGTGTGTTCGTGCGCATCTTTTTAATGAGGCAATCTAGCGAAAAACAACATAGAAAATAAATGGTTCCTTATATAACAACTTGTAATATATAGAAAAGCCAGTGCGTTTTGATAACAATGCGTTACACCAATGGCTTTTATATCATGTTGCTTAGCAATAAAAGTATAACCTAATATTATTATTAAGAGGCTATGTGCTGAGCATATAAAATGAAATGTATAAACTACAAAATTGAAAAGAAATGCTGTTCTCTAACTTAGAGGCTCCGTTAAATAAAGAGGTTTGTTTTTTATTATTTGTTCTTACTATTTAAGTTTAAAATCGGAGGACAAGTCAGAGGGAAGGTTACCTTTATAAACAGGCCACATCCCGTAAAGGAACAACAAAAGTATATAGGTTATACTTTTATGCTAAAATGGGTTCAGAATACACAAACTGACATAATCATCTAAAATAAATCAACCTGATAATCTGAGCGAAGCTGGCTACTTTCGTAAGTAGGTATATAAACCCCAAAAATAACAAATATATAATCAAACATGTTTTCCTCTTTATGCGTTTTTTTTTTCGTTCATGCTTCTATCTTCAAAGTAATGATTTCAATCAGTTGACAGAGGAAGTACTGTTTTTTGTGAAATTCACTCTCAAAAAGTTTTTCTCGGGTTGATCGTTCAGTGTATAAAAAGACGAATTTTACGAATTGAAAAAAAAAATTTTCCTGTAATTTACTCTTGAAAACAAGCATTTTGATATATAATTCATTTCCACGGTTAATCGTTTAGGAGATACAGAACGTGACAGACAGACAGATATTTGGCTATTATATATAGAGAGATATTTTTACCAACTTTTTAGCTAGCATTCAACAGAATTAACATTAACATTATTATACTAACAGTATTTTAGTAATTAATAATCCAAACAAAAACAGCAAGAAGATAGAAGAAAGCAATAAAAAATAATGAACTGTTTTTCTTTTAAAATAATTTTAAGTTTAAGTTCATAAAAAGCACATTAAAAACACAGTTAGATCGACATACTAATCAAAAACGTTTTATAATATTTAGTAGGATCAACTATTTTTATGTTTCTATCCCTCAAGTTTGAAAATATTCAATCAAGAATACCCCTGTGGTTCTGGTTTTCATTACAAATTTGTTCTCAATTTGCTAATTGAATTCGTGTATGAAAAAAGTTGGTTAATTAAACGCTTTTAATTGTTTTTCTTTCCTAAAACGATGGGGATAAAGTATATAGGTATAAAGGTTTTCTGAATTCTGAGAGGAGTGCAGAAAAATGTAAAGTTAGATATGAAGCCATAAACAGTAAAAAAACTATCATAACATAATTCCTTATTGCTCTTTAAGTGTTTTGGTTTGTTTTCAGAACAAATGTACAACTAATCTAAAATAATGAATTTATTTAAGTTTTTAATTAATACTGATTGCTTGAGAAAGCACCATAATTACAACTACGTAAACATGAATTCCTAAGGTAGTGATTAAAGTAAAGGAACTTATTTATGCAAAACTTATTTCACATGTAAGAAGGTTTAATATATTAAAGCTATGATTTTAGGAAGGACTATAGGGTATTTTTATTTTCTTAATCAATTAATATAAATATACAACTTTTTCAACAGGTGAAATATTTTTTTATTTGTACTGTATATTCTCTTTGCACGTTACATAAATAGTAAAAGTACATTAAACAGTTTTGAAAACAGATTTGTTGTGTAAACTTTCATAGTTATTTATTTTGATAATTCAAGTTATACAAAATATATCACAATTTATACAGAAAGAGTAGCCACAGAGTAGAAAAGCTCCGGCTTCATGTTCCAGAACATTCTGGAGAATCCGGTTTCAGCTCCGCTCCGGCTTCAGAGCACAGATCAATAAATTGGTTATCTCCGTTCCGGCTCCAAGCTACAGAACTGGCTCTTGGCTCTGAAGCCGGAGCTCGGCCAACCCTGCTATGAAATATTAAACTACTTCTGTAACTTATCCAGAGTTTAAATGATATTCATGAATAATAACTATAAAAGTCTCATAAATTGATATATCACACCAATATATATTTATATACTCATAAATGGATAAGTTATATCAAGGTATATAATCAATGAATAATATAATATATTACGAATTTTGTCTGCAATGTAGTGAATTTATAAACGTTCACATATTTTGATGTCAAAATCCATACATGAAAAAAACATCAAACGGAAGAAATATGGGAAGTTATTTTATAATGAACATTTTCCACATGAACAAGAGAAAATAAAAGAGTTGAAATGGTTAGTAACCTATACGATAACCTGAGTTTAAATATTAACTAGTAACGTTTGTAAAACTAGATTTTATCTTGTGTTTCGACTCTTAATCTGTTGCCGTCTTCGAGCCTCAAAAAGGCTTGTTTCTGTGTTGGTAGTGAACGAGATTCAACGCTGATCCTCTTGATGGAAGTTTGTTTTATTATCCACTGACTTTATTATGTTGGGGTGGTTTGATTTATAGACATGGTATTTATCCGTATCTGTGGGATTCCCGTATCTTTGTAAAAATCACATCAAGGCATGGGAGTTTATCTTTTTTTCTTTATACTGGGAATTGTATGTCGAGATACTGTCTGTTCAGACGGTTTATGATTTCTTGAATCGTACTTGTAATGTGTGGCCATATCATGAATGTATCATCAATATTGTCGTTTTCTTTAACTGGATATGTATGTACAGTGACTTAACCACTAATAAACCTGTATCTCTCACCAGAACTGATTAAAATATTACAATACGCAGGTATGCAAAAACAGCAACAACAAACAAACAAGAAATAAAGATCTATATATGGATATACAAATTATTAAAGCTGTACAAGACATAGTGTTAGAGGTCTATAAACAGGTGTAGAAATTAATAAAACTATACAAGTCATATGGTTAGAGAGCCATAAACAGATATATAAATTAGTAAAGCTGTACAAATCATAGTGTTAGAGGTCTATAAACAGGTGTAGAAATTAATAAAGCTGTACAAATCGTATGGTTAGAGGGCTATAAACAGGTATAGAAATAAGTAAAAAAAAGGTTACAGACCCCACCCTTCCAAACACCGCTGTATTAAATAGCGAACTGTAAAATTATGGAACCACACAAATTAATACATAAGGTTATAAAGAAAGTAAAGTGATATCGATTACAAAGTTTACAGATAAATCCACATGCAAGTAAAATAAAAAGTATGCACAAGTTACAATGCCCACAGATGCGTACAAAGGCATATTAAATAGAAAAGTGTACACGATACAAGGTTCACAGATCAATATACAGGTAATGAAAGCATTAATTATTCACTCAACACTTATTTTTCTATAATGAACGTCCTATCCAAACACAGCTACAGCGTATCACTTGTTTTAGTTTTTTATAGCAATTCAAGGCCTTAGTGCTTAATTGAATAATTTTAATTTAGGATTTTCGTTTGCTCAGAAATGTACTTCGACTTATGCCTTTTATCTATATGTTTTAGTTTGTTTATGTTACTTAACACTTTGCAAGTAAAGTGCACAAAATAACTTTCCATTTGAGGACAAAATATGTTAAGTACGTTAAATCACACTTTTTTCGTTTACATTGAAAAGACTCAAACAAATTTACTTTTCGATCCATAGGTAAATAGTATCAATCAGAGTTGTTTGTCAAAAAATAAGGGGTGGTTTCTTTATGGTTCTGACGTGCATTCCGTATTCTGATTATGCTATTTATAGTAAAGGTTCTTAAGTGTATGAGCTACATAAAATGAACTAACGCTAAACACCAGGTTTAGATACTCGTGGTAGGCGAAGCATAAATAATTCATTGTGTAGCTTTTTGCTTAACAACAAACAAGCAATACAATAGAGAGGATACTATCGTAGGAATGATAAAAATCAAGGATCCTTCCAAGAAACACAGTTATATATTTTATATAACTATTTATTTATGCTAGAATAAACGAGAATGACTGGGGAAGAAATAACATTGTTCATTGCAAAATTATTCTCTGGGTAGTTACTGTTCTAATGTTTCTTCTTGAATGCAAATTTTGTAAATGAATCACTCACAAAACGTTTCCATATTATGCAGTTGCAATATTGTGAAAAAAAGCCTTAAAGTATTAAAGATTTTTGTTGTGAAAATTTCCTTACAATGCATAATAAAATTGCTATATTACTTTATGTAATACAATTTGTATACAAGTATAGTTCAAAAACAGGCAATACTATAATACTGACGAATTTGAAGCGAATCAAATGAATAACAAATCTCTTAAATAACGATGATACATTTAAAAGAATGTATTATTTAATTTGAAAATCAATCCCGAAGAAGGTCAAGTATTTATATTACAGGTATTTCTTATCGCATTTCATCATCACGATAATTATAAAATCAGGACTGCAATATGGACTGTCTTGTACATTTCAGAATTCTGTAGGTGTTACAGAAATAAATGCCGAATCTAATTGTACAAATTCTTTAATAATAGTTTTAGAGCGAAATCTAATTTTAAATGCTGGTGTTATTTTCCCTAGAGAAAAAATACAATTTCAGTGTGTTGTTGTTTTTACCGCTATCTTTAGACATAAAGATAATTCATTGATTTTGTTCTATTTTGTCGTTGAAATGTATGTAAGAAAAATTTGTTTTTTAAAGGCCGATCACAAATTATTTAAGAACGTAAATAAAGAATAATTTCATTTATACTCTCGAAGAGAGTTTGTCTTTGCACAATACAATATTTAACATTAATTTCACGTCCACCATAATTTAGCATTTCTTTTACGTCTGGTTTCATCTTTCATTGGTATTTATTTTGGATTTGGAACTCAAATATAAACACTGTTGGAATTCAAATCGATAAAAGAAAAACACTAACAAACAAAAAATAAAACAGAATGTTTAAATTGTGATTTATAGTATTGGCATAGCAATAAAATGTTAATTTTCTCGACCAGATATCGGCAAAAATTTTCCAGATGCTATCAACTATCAAAACTCATGGATATGTAGCTCTATTTCAATATTTTCATAATTCTGAAGGAGTCGAGCGGCACATCAGACTGATGATTATTTCACGGTGTTTGGGGTTTAAAAAAGAAACCTTATACTCATTTGCATCCTCCCAATCTTGGAATGAGAAACGTTATCTAAACTCAAGTATAAAGTAAGATTATCGCTTTAATATTTCATTTCTCCTTGAGTATTGTGCATATATTAAAGACCACTTTATTTTTTTCTACTTTTTTTTCACTATTTTATACCTTGACGCAGCTCTTACTGTTCTGTTAGTTTCAAATAATCGAGGTTTTGCTTATTTTGTTATCCAGTTTTGTTGAGAATAGAAGTATATTTCTGTCAGATAACATAACTGCGGTTTAATATGTCATCCACGGTATTACGAATACATAATCTATGTCCCTACAGGTCAAACAATTAGGTTACTTTGTTTTGGGAATAATGATATATGAATTTTCAGTTTCTTTATCTCTAGAAAAGGTGTTCTCTTGGTGTTTTATGTTTTATACACAGATTTCTAGACATAGATGACTGCCAATACTGTAAGTTTTTACCAACAGAAATACGTTTATATGAGTGCATGCTGTTTGCCTAGGTTAATATGAGAACACGAGGGAATCATCAATAGCTGCGGTACTTGAAATTCTTTGAGGCAGGATTATAGTAAATTAAACTATGAGACCTTGGGCGTGGTCAAATACATCAATCAAAAGGGTCTGACTTCCTGAGTCCAAAACTGTACTTAGATCTCAAATAGGTCAAGAGATGACGGAGCTATGAGCTAAAATTTTATACTTGAAAAAAAACTAAAAACTCAGAGCCATTCCATGAACCACTGTGCAGTAGCTAAAGAAAAAAAGGCGAAAGAACAGTTAAAATGCAAATGGTTTCCAGTCAACCGTTCTCAAATGTGAGCATGATATATGTATATGAAGAGTAAATACAACCTTCATATATACATATATATTTATTCAACTCGTACAACAACCCTACATGTAAACGCATGTGTGAATATAAGTTTTTATGAAAATAAGATTACTGCAGTGAATTCCTGCTGAAAGTATCAGGGAATTTTTAGATGGTTACCAGCGTAAAAAAACTTGGTGACAAAGACAGAGTGCTCTTGTTTCGAATTTTCGTACTGTCAGAAGTTGTAGGCTATGTTTCTTAAAACGATATAAATATGTAAATTATCAAGTTACGTGACAATCATAGCCGATATAAAGTGGCGGTTGATCAACATGTGTCAAGAATACCTTTCGACATCGTTTGGCATTACGTATGTAGTGTCATATTTTTGGGAATGATATGTAACATGTCTTTCGACGCAAAATATTCGTACACTGAGATCATGAAGATGAACTAAGAACGAGGATTTAGAAATTCCAAAATGGGAATATCTCTTGTAGTTGATAACATTGGTGAACAAAGCAATGTGAACCAACTTCAAATACCAGGACCATCCAGAAAGAGATCAGCCGTGGTAAGCCAACTGAGTCGTCTTGTAACAGGTGAGAATCCACGACTACAAAAATCAGTAGCAAAAGCCATTTACGTGCTTTAGCAGCGCGTTCTAGAAGGATTTCCGCGGCACAAGTCACGAATACAGAAGCTGCTTCCACGACATATCAGATCAACCGTCGTATACCTAGAGCAGCTGGAGAAAGAAACGGATATTCCTGCTATTTGATAAGAAGGCATCCGATCAAGTTGTCGGACGCAGCGCGTATGGATTTCTAAATGATAGTGGTATTCTCCGTACCCTAGACGGATTACAGAGAGAAGCAGGGTAAACAGTGTGTTCTGAACATAATATCCTTACGAAGGAGCTTTTCGCAGTAAAAACTACGGTGCAGAAATACTGGCAAGATGCACGGCCGTCAGATAGAGTGTGACTAGCGAGATGGACCGTAAACGATGTGATGAGTCTCCAAAATCGTTTTAATATAACGTACTGAACCTCTCTATATGCTATGACAATTTTTTTGTTTAAACGATATATATATGTATTTAAGTAAAGACCAATCCCTTGGAAAGCATCAAAATGTAAAGCTTTTAATAATCTACATTACTTGTTTCAGGGTTCTTAATGATAAAGATAATTCACAAAGACTTATGATTTTTTCCCACTACATCATTCTGTATAATTTTAAAACTCATAATTCGGACAAGTCAGAAATAGACCTTTTAATAAAGTAAAAAGCCCTGCTGATAATTAAATATCGACCTATCTCAATAAACCGTCTTTTTTACCTCAGCGAAAACTTTTTATTTGTTTCCAGCTCCTTCATTCATTGTTTAAATATAATCTTTTTTTGTTGTTTTCAAATATTTGCGCAAACATACTCAAGGGCAATCTGTTCTAAACGTCTCTAATTTTCAAATGATAGAAGGGGGGAAAGCAGCTTGTCAACGTTACCCACAGCCAACTGTTGGGCTACTTTTCTTTGATCGAATAGTTGGATTTGACGATCACCCTTATAATGCAGAACGTCGTGCAGGATGCGAAACGTGGTTATTTTGTGTTGTTGTTGCAATACCGAGGTGCAAAAGAGATCTGAAGATCCATAGTCAGTCACGCTGACCACTGGGCTAGGCTCGGTCCTTAACTATGCTGCTTATAAATATATTTATTCATATAGGTTTATTTTATATTTTTCTTATTAAGTAATGACTAATATTCTTAGTTTACTTTGCTTTTTCCTGATTTTGCCAAACCACAATGATTCAATTACTTTTATAGCATGCTAAATTAGGGACGGCTAGCGCAGATAGCCCTCGTGTAGCTTTGCGCGAAATTCAAAAACAAACAAACAAAACCTTTATAGCAAACTGTTGACTCAGTTACTTTTATAGCAAACTGTTGAAAATGGAGAACTTTGTTTGTATCGTTGTTTTTATTATTTTGATGATATTAAGGTTTTCTACAAACGAATCAGATGCCATTTCCTCCTTGTTATCTTACGGCTAAGACAAAACGTTCTCGAGGATAAAACGTCGAACGGAGAACGTGAGAAAAAAAAACGCAGTCAATCTGTTTCTTTATTTTTAAGTTTGTTAGGCTATTTCTAGCGAGTAGTTTGTAAATTTGTTTTAAAAGTAAAATTTTTTTATTTAAAATAATATAACTTTAGGAATCAATTACCTATATGGTCTACTCTGTGTTAGCTCATTGTAGCTATAGTTGTAGCGTCATTATTACCTACGTACATAAAAAAATACAATAATGATACATTCTATAGATTGTATGGCATAGTATATGAACTGTACTAATGGCAGGAAGTAATGTTGCTCATACCCATGAATCTCTCGATAGATCAGCGGTAACCTTGAGATCTTACAATGCTAACTTCTGCGTCCGATTCATGCGGTGGGTACAGCACAGGTGTCCAATGTGCAGCTTCATTCTTAGTAATAAAGAAACATACGCAAAATTCAAGTTGGTTACCAGCAAACCTGGTAATTACAATGGTAACTGTTTCTGCCGATAGGAACGATTGGTTGTGAGTCGTAGCTGAAACAATTCACCATTTTATCTTTATGAAACCACTTACCAATACATCCTTGTTTGAAAATATATCAGTAAGATCTTAAATATGTTTGTTCAGTCTTGCTAAAAATATTGGAGACCTATAATGAGATTTAGGTATAAATTATTTGCTCGTTTTTTTTTAAAGCAGTTTTTCTGTTACTATGCGTGTTTCTAATAAATAAAATTACAAATTATTGTAATTACGTATACAACATTTTAAAATTAATTTTATATATGCCTATTTCTGATATACAAATATCATTATTTAAACAAACAAAACATGCATAGTCAATAAAATAGTCCAGAAATACACGATAGTATCAAAATAATGTGAAAATAAAATTAGGGTTAGACTATTTTGTCATGCGGTGGGACAGCGGTAAGTTGACGAACTTACAACGTTAAAATCTTGGGGTCGTTTCCCTGGGGTAGACACAGCAGATAACCGAATGTGGCTTAACTCTAAAAAGAAATAAGTTTTATTTTCATATCAACAGTTTTTTCTATAAAATATTTTATTAACAAATATCTAGAAATTAAGCTTTGATATTATCAAAACTTTGTTTAACACCCCAAGAAACATAGCATAAAACTTCATATCAGTTCTGTTTCAAACAACAACTTTTGAATAAATTTTGAATAATCAAGCACTATTTCATCACTCTTTAATGCTCGTGATATATATATATATA